>NC_140175.1:77068165-77103165 GCF_963971535.1 Notolepis coatsorum
AGATGTTGTGAAGGATCAGATTAAACCGAATATATATATTTATTTATGGATATATATTTAATAGTATTTGTATATCGTTTGATATCCCCTGTATATTCCTTGTACAATATGCACTGAATATCCCTTTAGTCTACTAACAGCCCATAATAGTTTCATTCTACCATTGGACGAGAACCTGGCGCCAGCAGCCATGCCCCTTGGTTCAAGTTCAATCGTGCCGACAAACATGTCGTGGCAAGCCCGGTTCCGCGTAGGAATACGTCTGGCGAAATACGAATGGTACTATTTGTTCACAGCGCATATATATATGGCGCAAGTAAAGTAGAACTTTCTTTTAGTCCATTAGTTCTTTACCCTCCAACCTAGTAACAGACGCGAAGCCTCACCCACGACGCACGTGTGGTGCAGTAAGGCCTACTTGGCCTCAGAATAGGCATTGAGACATCGTGTGGATTAATAGTTGAATTGTCATAGTTTGGCACTATACCGTCGAGTTGGACGTATTTCTATTAAGCTAATAATAGTCTATTATGTATGGTGCATCGTTCGGTTAGAGTTATAAGGTGAGCAGTACCCCCATCGTTCCTGATGTTATCTGGAGTCTTAACCAGGCTGGGCAGACCACGTGTGGTGCTTGCATCCGAGGAGCTCCGGGCCAGGACGAGTGGACCTGTACATTGGATTACTTTACCCGGACGACGGCGAGCCTTCCACGGCTTGGATTATCTACATGCTTTGGGTGCTTTGATTATTCCATGGATAACGGCCAACACTGCTGAGTGTTGGAACTACCCCCCGGAGAGGAGTCCAGGTGAGACGGCGCTCTACCCCGAGTGAGGTCGCCTCACGTCTCTTCATCTGTGGACCGGCAGCTACCGTCCACCAGAGGGTCCAGCTGTATTCATCTGCGGACCGAGGTTCTGTGGGCATCGTGTTCAGGACTCTGAATTCTCCCAAGAAATCGTCGGCCAGATGGGATACCGCCAGCGGCTCTGCTAACCCCCCCCCCTACTGTCTTACAACCAGCGGGACCCCCCCCCCCTTAGTGTATCCAGCTATAATCATTTAAGTACCATCGCTATAGTTCCCTAAACAACCAGGTTGTATATTTGCTCCCTGCGTAACCAGAGATTGGACATTCAATGTTGATTTACCTACGAATACTCATTTGCCATACAAGTGCATTTCAAATCATAAATGTCATTAAGTGAACGTTGTATATACCCTTTGCTATATAAAATATTCGATTTATACATTTGTGTGGACTTCGTTTCATCAGGTGGGAAAGTGTTCATCATATCTATATCATGTACTGGATGGCCAGAAGTTAAAGTACAAGCGGTAGTGGTTTAATAATACCATACTTATCAATACAGTCAGGGAATTGTACCCCTCAGTTACAATTGGTCCTTCGAGCCGGAGGGTAACTAGTGTAATATTAATATAGTGTTATTAATATTGAAATGGCCTATGATGAACACTCCACGAAACGGTCCTCCTAACGTAGAACGCCCGCAGCGCAGACGACAGCCACCTCAGTACTTAGAGGATTACGCTGTCAGTCAACTACCTAGCCTTCGACAAACGGTAAACGCGGTAAAAGTAGAAAGTAAAATTATGTCTGACCTTAACGACCAGGTTTCCCCGACCACAGAGGCCCTAGTGGGCTCTAATGTAACTGACCAAGCTCACGGTGGGGACCAGGAGGGAGCTGACATGCCTTTACCCCCCGCCAATACCGAAGAAGTAGTCCCCGACCAGCCCCGGGAGGAAGACAACCCTACAGAGAGAGAACTCTGCACGGAAGAAGAGGAGGAGAGCGCCGAGGAAATAGAGCTCCAGGACTCCCCAACGAGCGGCTCACCCAGGAGCGGCTCACCTCTACAACCGTCTTCCCCCAGCGAAGCGGAGAGGATGCTACAACAGGCGTTCCTCGTCAGCCTGACAGCCTCTACCGAACGCGATCGACTTCAGGGTGAACGCGATCGACTCCAAGCACAGACGCTTAGCGAGCGCGAACATTCTACCATTGAAAGAGAACGCCTCCAAGCGCAGCAACGGAGCGAAGAAGAGCGCATACGCCTGGAGATGAGACGCCTTCAGACGGAAGAGAATATGGCAAGAGACCGAGCAGACACCCAGCGTGCCGCTGACGGTGCCCAAAGAGAGGCAGAGCGCGACCTCGCTCTCATCCAGCGCGAAACCGAGCGCGACAGACTACAGGGCGAGCGCGACAGACTACAAGCCGAGCGCGACAAGCTACAAGCGCAACTAATGGAGCAGCTGATCCTCAAGGCAACACCCTCTCCCTCCGCCAGGGGTTCAAGGAACTCGTCGAGACAACAGTCAAGGGCAGCGTCTCCTAACCGAGCAAGCGACCCTGAACTTGACCAACAGACCAAGCCTATACCCCCCGCAGACCCCCTTCCCAGACCGGTCCAAGCGAGACTCAGCTACAAGGAAGGAGCGGCATACACTGCGGAGAAGCTAAATAAACGATTACAGGATCTAGAGGACCTGATAGAAGAAGAAGAGGGAGAGGAGGAGAACCAAGCCCGACGACAGCACAGTACTCCACCGGACCAGGAGGTCCAGTACAGCCCAGGCTATACCCCTGCGGCGCTGCGCTACAGACCCCTGACTCTATTCACGGGTGAGCACGACGCACGACCAGCCCCGAGGAATAGCACCTGGACCAGCGGGCCATGGTACCCTGTCGGTACCAGCCCACAGAGAGGCGCAAGAGGAGACTCGCCTAGGAGGTCTCTCCCCCAACGCTCGCCGATGTATCAGCCATCCACGGCGTCATACATTGCCACGCCGTCGTTTCCAGACTTCACCTATGAGAATCGAGCACAGTACACGGAGCTCCGGATGTGCTTAGAGACAATGATGGTGGATGTCGCTGATGAACGCCACAAGTATGCAATATTACTGAAGCACCTGAAAGTACCGTGAGCGCACAATATAGCGCTAGCCTATGCCACCTCTACGACCCCATACACCGCGGCTCTAGCAGCGCTGGACCAGAGATATGGACGTATATGGGATTACGTAATCCAAGAGATAAGGCATATTGATCGCCTACCCCCAGCAACAGACAATCGCTCATTAGACGACCTGTCAATCAAAGTGCAGTCCCTGGTAGGGATGCTGGGAGCGCAACGGGAAAAGGGCATGCACAAGCTATACGCCAACTCTAACGTCGAGAGGATTTTGGAGAAGCTGCCACCCGCAAGACAAGAGCGTTTTAGGCGGCAGAGAGACCACCGGGATCCTAACGGCCCCGAACCATCCCTCCTTGATCTAGCCGACTTCCTGGCGAGAGAAGTCAGCAGCTTACGACTGGATACGTTCGGGCGGAGCACGCCAAGCTCCAGAGAGGGACCCAGGGGAATAAACGATGGAAGAAGATCGGTGACTGTCATGCACCAATCAGAGTCAGTACCGAGCAGTAAGAGCCACAGTACCCCCTCGAGAAAAGAGAAGTGGAAGATGGTGTGCCCCTACTGTGAGAAAGAACACTGGCTGTCACAATGTGACCTGTTCACAAAGATGAATGCAGAAGAAGTGAGTCAATGGATAAAGTCCAACAGGCGCTGTTACCGATGTGCGCGCAGTCACATGGCAGCCGAATGCCGCCTAAAGAAAAGGTGCAGTCGGTGTGACGGAGCCCATCTAGATATACTACACGACAGTAACAGAAGACGGCCTTCACCTGCACCGTCGAGCGGCACCAAGGCAAGTGTCATGTACATTGACCCCGCCAGCAGCAGCGGCGCCCAAGTGCTCTTAAAGGTAGTCCATGTGACATTGAGCTACCAAGATAAAGTCATGGACACTTACGCCGTCCTTGATGACGGGTCAGAGAAGACCCTTCTGCTCGCGTCCGCTGCGGCCCAGCTGGGACTGCGGGGGAGCGAGAACCAAATGACGATTCGGACAATAAGAAGAGATTTAAAGACGATAAAGGGCGAGAATGTCTCCTTCACTATCGCAGCAAGCGGGCAGCCAGAGCGACGGTATAGGATTACAAATGCTTTCACCAGCCAAGAAATAGGACTATCGCAGTACACCTACCCCATCGCCAAGCTGATGGATAAATATGTGCACCTGCGTCAACTACCTATCCCGCTCATAGACGGCGCCACCCCGACCCTGCTGATAGGCTCCGACCATGCAGAACTCATAGTCCCGATTGACCGGGTCCATACAGGACCCTGAGGCTGTCCTGCAGCAGTCGAGACCCGCCTAGGGTGGACACTACAAGGCCCCCTCGCTAAATCTCTCAACCGAACAGCAGCCACTAGCTGCCTCCACTCCAGAACGACAGAAGAAGACACCACTCTCCTGCAGCATGTCGAGAGGCTATGGACATTAGAGACAATGCCCTTTAAGAACGAAAAGAAAGATATTCGTTCTAAAGAAGACATTTACGCCATCAACCTACTTGAGCAAGGGACAAAGAGAGTCACAGTCGGCGGAGTGATGAGATACGCAACTCCACTCCTGAGGCGAGAGGGAATGCCCACCTTTCACGCAAAGAAAGACGCCACGGAGCGCTATCTATTGAACACAGAGCGGCGCCTAGCCAAAGACCCCGCTCAAGAGAGTGTGTACCGTGCTGAGATTGAGAAGCTAATCACAGCGGGACACGTGACAAAGATTGACATTAAAGAGGCCGATCAGACGACCGAATCATGGTACGTGCCGCATCACAAGGTCCACCACAACGGCAAGGATCGCATTGTGTTTAACTGCAGCTACCAGATCGGATCCCAAAATCTGAATAAAGAGCTCTTGCCCGGCCCCACACTCGGCCCCTCCCTACTGGGCGTGCTACTGCGCTTCCGCCAGGACAAGGTGGCTATCAGCGGGGATATCAAAGGGATGTTCCTGCAGGTGAGACTAGTGGAGGAGGACAAGCCCCTGCTGCGGTTCCTATGGAGAGAGAGGATCGGGGATGAGAACCCAGCCATCTACCAGTGGGAAGTACTCCCCTTCGGAACCACATGCAGCCCGTGCTGTGCTACATTTGCACTACAGAAACACGTCGCAGAGGACCCAGCAGCAGATGAAGAGGTCCGACACAGTGTGAAGAACAGTTTCTACGTGGACAACTGTTTACAAAGCGTTTCGACTCAAGAAGAAGCCGAGGCTCTCCTAATCAAGCTACGCGCCTCCCTGATCAAAGGCGGCTTTGATCTCAGGCAGTGGGCCAGCAGTGACCCGCACGTATTGCGCAGCCTCTCCCCCGCGGACAAGGCTGCCAGCAGCGAGACCTGGATGGCGACCATCCCAGGAGAAGCCCAAGAAATGACACTAGGACTAGTCTGGCGCTTCAAAACAGACTCGCTCCACTATAGACACAAACCCCTGACTCCAGAGCAGGGAAGGTCGACGGCGACACCGACCACCAGACGGAGTGTGTACAGAACACTCGCCAGACAATATGACCCGTTGGGATGTATTCTACCTTACACCACCAGGGCAAAGATGATTGTACGAGCACTATGGGACAAGGACCAGGGCTGGGACGACCCAATACCCGCACACCTTGCCTCCACATGGAGAGAGTGGGAGACGGAGCTCCGCTCACTCCCAGGCGTTAATATACGCCGCAGCTACTTCCCATCCACAGTGAGGCCAGAGACATGCAAGATGGATCTACATGTCTTCAGTGACGCCTCCGAAGTAGCCTATGGATCGGTGGCCTACTTGCGTGCCCAAGAGAAGGGAGGAGAGATACACACCGCTTTCATCCTGGCTCGCTCAAGAATAGCCCCACGAAAGCAACAATCTATCCCGCGTCTAGAGCTCTGCGCAGCCCTAGCAGGAGCGCATCTAGCCACGTTAATCCAACGTGAACTCACCATTCCGGTGCACAGAACAATCTTGTGGTCAGATTCCACGACAGTACTCACATGGATCAAGTCTGATTCATGCAGATACAAAGTCTTCGTGGGAGTCAGAGTCACCGAGATCCAAGAGTTAACAGAAGCAGCGAGCTGGCGGTATGTGGACACCAAACACAACCCAGCTGACGTCATCACCCGGGGAATGTCCCTGGATGACCTAACCCGTCGCAACATCTACAGTGACGGACCAGAATTCCTCAAGCTCCCGGAAGAAGAGTGGCCTACGCCCACCCCACGGGAAGCAAGTAAAGAGGAGGCTGAGAACAAGAAACCTATGTTCTGTGGACTGAGCACAGTCGCCTCCACAGACCCCAACATAGATGACTGCATTACCCTACAGAGTGCGCAGCTAAAGACATTCCTGTGGCACCACCCAGAGATTCAGTCTACCACTGACATTTCAGCAGCTGACTACGAAGAAGCAGAACTTCTTCTACTACAACGAGCCCAGAGAGACTCGTTCCCCGATGAGCTAGACTGTCTACAGGGAGGAAAGCCCGTCCCATCAGACAGCAGACTGCTCCACCTGGCACCCGAGAGTGACGCCCATAATCTCATCAGAGTGGGTGGTCGCCTGCGGAGAGCCCCCGATCTACCGGATGACATTAAGTACCCGATAGTCTTGAACAGCCGACACAAGGTCACAGAGCTGATCATAAAGAAATACGACGAGGATGTACACCACGCAGGAGCAGAGAGAGTCTTTGCGGAGATCAGACGTCGCTATTGGATACTTCAAGGAAGAGAAGCGGTGCGACGCTTCCAGCGAACCTGTCTAGACTGCCGAAAGTGGCGCGCGCAGCCCAGCATACCCCGGATGGCTGACTTACCCCCCTGTCGCCTCCGACTCGGCGACAAGCCATTCCACTCCACAGGCATGGACTGTTTTGGCCCGTTGTATATAAAGAGAGGAAGAGGAACCGAGAAGCGGTGGGGTACTGTATTCAAATGCATGACCACCAGAGCGATCCATATCGAACTCCTTCCGACCATGAGCACAGACTCATTCCTTATGGCCTTCCGAAGATTCACATCACGGAAAGGAAAACCGTCTACATTGTTGTCTGATCACGGGACAAACTTCAAAGGCGGAGAAAGAGAGCTGAGAGAGAGCTTCCAAGCTATGGGCCCAGAACTTAAGACCCACCTCGCTCCATCCCAGATTGACTTCCAGTTTAATCCCCCGAACGCACCCCACTTCGGTGGAACCTGGGAACGAGAAGTACGTTCTATAAAGACAGCCCTGTACGCCGTGCTTGGGGCCCAGACTGTGGCGGAGGAAGTCCTAATGACAGTCCTCACGGAGATCGAGGGAGTATTGAACTCCAAGCCCCTCGGCTACGTCTCCAGTGATGTAGCAGATGTCGACCCAGTCACCCCCAACACACTCTTAATGGGGCGGCTGGACCCCGCGCTACCCCAGACAATGTACAGGCCTGAAGAAGCGAACGGCCGAAGAATGTGGAGGTACAGTCAAGTACTAGCTGACAAGTTTTGGAGCAGCTTCCTACTCCACTACCTACCGTCTCTACAGACCCGCCAGAAGTGGGTAAAAGAGAGAGACAATTTGACAGAAGGAACAGTCGTCATGATTATCGACCAGTCACTACCCAGAGCTATGTGGCCGGCTGGCCGCGTAAGCAAAGTGAGCACCGGTGCCGATGGCAAGGTCCGAGCAGCTGAAGTGCTCGTCCAAGGGCGAACTTACACACGACCCGTGGCGAGGCTAATAGAACTGCCCAGACTCCCAGACACTATCGATGACGACCATGACCCATGACTTTGTGAGTTGACTGACCCTTACAGCGGACCTTGAGTGGTAGACAGTGCGGTTAATCTGTCTCTGCTTAGCTAATTAGGTGGGACTAATTAGGGGGCGGCTGTTGTGAAGGATCAGATTAAACCGAATATATATATTTATTTATGGATATATATTTAATAGTATTTGTATATCGTTTGATATCCCCTGTATATTCCTTGTACAATATGCACTGAATATCCCTTTAGTCTACTAACAGCCCATAATAGTTTCATTCTACCATTGGACGAGAACCTGGCGCCAGCAGCCATGCCCCTTGGTTCAAGTTCAATCGTGCCGACAAACATGTCGTGGCAAGCCCGGTTCCGCGTAGGAATACGTCTGGCGAAATACGAATGGTACTATTTGTTCACAGCGCATATATATATGGCGCAAGTAAAGTAGAACTTTCTTTTAGTCCATTAGTTCTTTACCCTCCAACCTAGTAACAGACGCGAAGCCTCACCCACGACGCACGTGTGGTGCAGTAAGGCCTACTTGGCCTCAGAATAGGCATTGAGACATCGTGTGGATTAATAGTTGAATTGTCATAGTTTGGCACTATACCGTCGAGTTGGACGTATTTCTATTAAGCTAATAATAGTCTATTATGTATGGTGCATCGTTCGGTTAGAGTTATAAGGTGAGCAGTACCCCCATCGTTCCTGACGTTATCTGGAGTCTTAACCAGGCTGGGCAGACCACGTGTGGTGCTTGCATCCGAGGAGCTCCGGGCCAGGACGAGTGGACCTGTACATTGGATTACTTTACCCGGACGACGGCGAGCCTTCCACGGCTTGGATTATCTACATGCTTTGGGTGCTTTGATTATTCCATGGATAACGGCCAACACTGCTGAGTGTTGGAACTACCCCCCGGAGAGGAGTCCAGGTGAGACGGCGCTCTACCCCGAGTGAGGTCGCCTCACGTCTCTTCATCTGTGGACCGGCAGCTACCGTCCACCAGAGGGTCCAGCTGTATTCATCTGCGGACCGAGGTTCTGTGGGCATCGTGTTCAGGACTCTGAATTCTCCCAAGAAATCGTCGGCCAGATGGGATACCGCCAGCGGCTCTGCTAACCCCCCCCCCCTACTGTCTTACAACCAGCGGGACCCCCCCCCCCTTAGTGTATCCAGCTATAATCATTTAAGTACCATCGCTATAGTTCCCTAAACAACCAGGTTGTATATTTGCTCCCTGCGTAACCAGAGATTGGACATTCAATGTTGATTTACCTACGAATACTCATTTGCCATACAAGTGCATTTCAAATCATAAATGTCATTAAGTGAACGTTGTATATACCCTTTGCTATATAAAATATTCGATTTATACATTTGTGTGGACTTCGTTTCATCAGGTGGGAAAGTGTTCATCATATCATGTACTGGATGGCCAGAAGTTAAAGTACAAGCGGTAGTGGTTTAATAATACCATACTTATCAATACAGTCAGGGAATTGTACCCCTCAGTTACAGTAGATATCCTCACATCATCAAGGTTAATATTCCTTGCTCTTGAAAATAACATAAACTTTGTCTTACTAGCATTAAGAACCAATTTAAGACTAGTAAGGGCATCCTGTAGAGCATAAAAGGAAAGTTGCAATTTCTCAAAGGCCAGCTGTACAGAGTCTGCAATACAGTACGCAATTGTGTCATCAGCATACAGATGGGCATGACATCCATACAAAGAAGAAACAATATCATTAATATAAATTGTAAAAAGGACAGGACCCAAAACTGAACCTTGTGGCACACCTTTAGTCATGGCCAAGAATTCAGATTGTGCTTGACCTAACTTCACACACTGCCGCCTAGAAGATAGATAATCCTGAAACCAGACACAGGCATTATCATCCAACCCAATGTTAGATAGTTTCTTTAGAAGTAAGTAGTGATCAACTGTGTCAAATGCTTTTGATAAGTCAACAAAGAGGGCAGCACAATGTTTCTTCTTATCTAATGCTGAAATAATGTCATTTGTAACCAAAGTGATGGCTGATGTTGTACTATATTTGGCTCTAAAACCAGATTGTTGAGAGCTAAGTATGGAGTTAGTTGAAAGGTAATATTTGAGTTGTTTACTTACTAGTGTTTCCAGGACTTTAGCTAAGCAAGGTAGCCTGGAGATAGGACGATAATTATCTAAGTTATCCCTATCACCTCCCTTATGTAAAGGAATCACCCGTGCAGATTTCCAAACTAGAGGAAATCTACCTGATGAGATAGAGAGATTCAAAATATAAGTAATCTGTTCAGCGATAACTGGTGCAGCCAACTTAATAAAAAAAGACTCTAAGTTATCCTCACCTGTAGAACACTTTGCATCAATTGATTGCAAAGCATCAAATACAGCTGACTGTGTAAAAGGTTGAAAGGAGAAATGGGAAGTGACGCCCACAGGGTACAAACAATCAGAATCAACAGGACAAGGTCCATTATAGTTCCTATTAAATAAATTACCAGCCTCCGCAAAATGCCTATTGAAGGCAACACAAATTTCACTCTGCTCAGAGATCACACAGTTTTCAACTTTAATATGAGAGGGTAAAGAATTAGATGATTTTATTTTGTTCACCTTCACTGCACTCCAAAATTTTGCCGGATTAGAGTATGAGTTTGTAACCAACTCCAGATAGTAATCAGTTTTAGATTTTCTTACTACTGCAGTACATTTGTTCCTAATTTGCCTAAAAGAAAGCCAATGTTGCTCCAGGACTAACCTCTCCAGGGTCTTCATTATGTGAGAGGTTATAGCCACCGGCCTGTAGTCCTTGGACATGCTTGATTGATTGATTAATTGAAAACTTTATTAACAGATTGCAGAATGGGTACAATACAGTACAGCTCAATACACACAATTGTTAAGGGGATGCAGACCAGAGAAAGACTTTCGTCTTGTTTACATCAGGGTCCCCCATTTTCAATTCATCAGGACATATATGACATACATGACATACAGATATACAGTACTGCTACATCTATACATTTATGACATACCAGATTTGCAAATACAGTACTGGTTGTGATATAAAAAGAGTCAAGAAAAGAGTATATACATTTGACGTAAAAACTGTACATTGGGGGAGGTTGGGTAGGTGGGGTGGGGGGGGGGGGGGGGGGGGTTGGGCAGGAGGGGTGGGGGGGGACACTGTACAAGCAAAACTGTACATTGGAATATTGACAACCATACTTGGTCATTTACTGTATATTGGAGGGGGTTGGGTTAGGACATTTACATGGGCCAGTTTCGAATTGCAGTCTCCCGTAGGTGTTCTTTGGGTAGGGTGTTCCACATTGATGTGGCATAATTGCGAAACGTGTTTAGTCCCTTGTTTGAGCCGAATCTGGGTTTAACATGCTAGGACGCGAGCACTTAGGGACAGGGACCACACAGGAGGTTTTCCACAATGTAGGGACTTTCTGCAGCCTCAGGCTCATATTTAATGGGAATAATTAAAGCAGAACTTGGTAATGGAGTCAGAGTGGTCTTTTAGATCAACAGATGTAAACAATACAAGAAGTAAACCATATTGAGAGAGAGAGAGAGAGAGAGAGAGGGAGGGAGAGAGAGAGAGAGAGAGAGAGAGAGAGAGAGAGAGAGAGAGAGAGAGAGAGAGAGAGAGAGAGAGAGAGAGAGAGATGGTAGAAGTATTACTATTACAACAAACAACAACGGTAACTACTCTCAAATGAAATCTTGAGGCCTTCGGAAAGTCCATTGCTGCCCCCTGGTGTTCACTTTCTATAAAATAATTCAGGAGTTGAATGAATGAATGAAAACTTTATTTAACAGATTTCAGAATGGGTACAATTAAATACAGTACGGCTCAATACACACAATTGTTAAGGGGATGCAGACCAGATAAAGACGTTTGTCTTGTTTACATCAGGGTCCCCCATTTTCAATTCATAGTGGTTCATCTTCTGTCGCGTCAATGTCAGAGAGAGCTGCTATAAGCCTGAATCAGGAAGAGGTAAATAAAAGAAAGAAACACACAACAAAGGATGAGATCAGAATATTTATTAGATGAAAAAGCAGTAATTTCTTCTTTACGGCCAAATACCTGAACACTGCTTGGGCCACTGCACTGGGGGTGTGACCTTCCATATGCCAAATGAAAGCTGCACATGCACATGAAATGTGAACCTCAGAAATGTACAAATAAATAGAGTGGTATAATTTCACAAATAAATAAATAAATAGCTTCAGAGGAAAATTGGGTGCTAGAGTTATAGGAAGTTGCTGTTTCACTATGATAATCTGAATTTCGCTATGATGGTCATACAGTAGCTCATGGAATTAACTCCAACAATCCTTAAAGCTCAAGATTCTCCCTTCTCTTGCAGAGTTTAAGACCTTGATATCCAACATTTGTCAATCAAGTTTAACTAATTTGATATCCTTGCTTTTGTCTACCCTCGTCTTGTTGTCTTATTGTTAGGATTTTACATGTTGTGTGATTTGATATGCTTTATTTATGCTTATTTCTGTATGTGCATTCAACATGACTACAAAATGAGGGAAACCTCAGTTGCCTTTACATAAAGGTTTAAAATGAAATGAAATTAGATTTACACATGTTGAGCCACATTTAGTTTACAATGTATACTATACTTGCTTAAATTATGTCTGCCTCAAGAATATTCTATTTCGATTTATGATAACATAAGACGGAATGATTCTAAGAATGTTCAAATAATTAGAAAAAACGTTGAGAAAACGTGTTCAGTAGTCCATGTTTCCAGCAGTGTGAGGTTGGTTGTGTGTAGGTGTGTTGCCATCTGTGACCTCTCCTCCTCCAGGCTCCTGCTCACCTCTCTCTCAGTCTCCTCAGCAGATGGAAGCATTGCTGGATGTGGAGCTTCCCGTCCTGAGCCAGGGAGCAGGTTAACGGCTTCAGGATCCACCCCTTCAGGCAGATCAAACTCCTGTCTGAACTCCTGTTGTCTGTCTGAGTAGGAGTCTTTTGATTTAAAAAGCAGTAATTTCTTCTTTATGGCCAAATACCTGAACACTGCTTAGGCCACTGGGGGTGTGACCTTCCATATGCCAAATGAAAGCAGTGTTTTTATTTGATCTTTTACATTATTATTATTATTTATTTAGGGGAATGTGAACCTCAGAAATGTAAAAATAAATAGAGGTGTACGTTTTCACAAAATGAACAAACTGGAGTTATCGGAAGTTGCTGTTTCACTGTGAGAATCCACATTTCGCTATGACGCTCCTAGCTCATGGAATTAACTCCAACAGTCCTTAAAGCTCGAGATTCTCCCCTCTCTTGCAGAGATCATCATCTTCACTGGCTGTTGAAAGTTTAATATTCTTGCCTAGAGATGTAAAGCTGGAGTGTCTGTTCAGTCAGTGTTGCTTGTTTAGCTTTCTGTCTCAGCAGTGAGAATGTCCCAGCTTTTATATTCTGCCTCAAGTAGTACTCCCATCATCTTCAGGAAGTTTCCTGTGATTGCCACAGCTCTCCACTGGGTGGTATCCTATAAGAAAGGGGTGACATCAGTGCCAGTATTCACCTGTAGGTGTCAGCCCGGTTCCATTCATTCCAGATAGGGATAGCAGTACTGAGCAGAGGGTATTACAGGTTCTACACATCAGTGTTGATTCTCTTTTATTTAATTTATAAATGTGGACTGATACAGCAATTAATTTGCTTATGATAGAATATATTCCTTTATTGATCCCCTTGGAGAAATGCAGGCGTCATAGCAGCATGGGGAAGGGTACAGGTATGGTAGTAGTAGAAGACATAAATATAGGCAATAGAATTAGATCTGAATATAAAAATATGAGAACAAATAAACAGTGTAAACAAAGGTGCAGATGAGGGTCTGTATGCCCTATTGGTTATATTATATTACATAGTATTATAGTTACAATAAATATAGGCAATAAAGAATTTGAATCTGAATATAATATACTATGAGTAAGAGTAAACACAGTATACACAAGGTGCAGTATACACAAGGTCATACATTGTAGTTCATGCAGGTTTTGGTGGTTAAAGGTCAGACACACTTAGTGGTGAGACATTCCTAGTAGTTCTCGAGTTCTGCAGCCATTAGTTCTCCAGCTGCTGGCAGCAGTCCATATTTCTACGGTATAACTGTGAGGATTGGTTCTTTCCCCGCCACACGCTTCTTGGGGTGCTGTGATGATTGGTCCGTTGCCTAACGCACACTTCTAGGTTAAGTATCAATTACCATCACGCACCTGATGTGTGTGCTAATCAGCGCCCCAGAGGGCTTTATATACCTGGACCTTCTTTCTATCGATGTCGGGTCGTTCTGGAATACAACTGCATTTGCCTGCTTTTTCCCCGTTGCTGTTCCTGGTCTACTTTCTCTCCAGGACCTTTCTGTGGAGAACCGCTGTTGAGAACCTTGTTCCCCGTTTGGAGCTGCGCCTCGTTTTCCCGCTTTACGCGTTGCGCTTGGGTGAGTGGAACCAAACCCCTCTGGATTATTCTGATTGTGTGTTTTAGAAGAGACACTGAAGATTTCGTTACCCCTCTGGATTATTCTGATTGTGTGTTTTAGAAGAGACACTGAAGATTTCATTACCCCTCTGGATTATTCTGATTGTGTGTTTTAGAAGAGACACTGAAGATTTCGTTTTGTTTGCACTGACTCAGCTAATTGTGTGTTGTGGGGAACACTGAAGACTGTCACTGTCAATTGGTTCTGGACACAGCTAAGGGAGGAGGGAACCACACTGCCTCTGTGTTTCGTTGGACTGTTTCTGATACCTCTCTCTCTCTCCGTTTTCCACCTTGAGTAAAAGCTGGGAGTATCTGCAGAGCCGCTACAACGTCACATGCCATTTCCCCACCGCTATCACCAGGAGGATTCTGCCGAAGGCAGTCTCCCTGTTTGTTTGATAATTGTACTTTACCCTTTTTTTGACTCTGTAAATAAATACGCCCTAGTATTTGGCTAACTCTGAACTACCTGTCTGTGCCGTTGCGTTTGAGGTCGGTTACAAACCATAACAATAACACACAAATGGAGTTGAAGTAGCTACAAATGAGTTAATTGATTGTGCATTGTTAATACAAAATTCTTTGTTGTTGTGTTGTTTGGATTTTTGCTGTTCTTTTACATGGAATTACAAGCATTAACAACAAAGGATACCCACATTCCATTCGGGACAATCTACAGAAACATTTAGGTCTTTCATCTTCCTCCACTCCCTGAAGGTCTGCATTGAGGAGGCTCTAATATAACCAAACGTCTGCGTTTGTATGCTTTGGGATGGAGGTAGACCGTGACTACCAAGGAGCAGCTCCAGAAAGTGTCTCTTGATGACCGATATGTGCGGGATGACAATAATTGACATATGACGGTTTTAGTGTGACTTTTCCCTTTAAAAAAGCACAACATTCAAAGTCTCACAACTTACACTTCATCAGACCTGGTTTCAACTGACACAATCCACGTAGTCATATCTGTTGGACATTTTGACGAATCAGGATTTCATCAAATTATTGGAGCAGTTGAAATGTACTGTAACACCACATGTGATGAAGTCAGTGGTGCCACACCTTAATGCTTCCAGTCTCCAGGTGGGAGCCCCGAGTCCAGCTGAAAGTAGCTTCACTCCCGAGTCCACTGGGTGGTTGTAGCTCAGGTCTAGTTCCCTAGGTGTGAAGGGTTGGACCTCAGAGCTGAGCCCAGATAATCAACCTTCCTCTGTGACAGACAGCCTGATCATCTGCTGCAAGCTCATTCTGGATACATATTTCAACTTTATTGTAGCGGTAGTACCTAAAACATGCTCAATTAGTATAATCAGTTTGTCTGTTTCACTGATTAAGGCAAAATTTACATTGTACATCTTTCAAAGTACAATCAGTGATCATCACGAAAATGAGCTGTGTTGAAGAGAAATACTGACCTCAAGAGTAGTGAGAGCAGCTTCACTCCAGAATCCTGTTACTCAGGTCAAACTCTCTCAGACTGGTGGTGGATACAATTAGGTACAACATTGAATAGATAACACATGATTTAAATATGAAACAGATCAGTATATCAAATTTGTGGAGGATTTGACCTCAGAAGAGCCTCCTCTGATCTGGAGGAGGATATTTCTGGAGATCAAACATGTGAAGATCTTTTCCTGATGTCAGTAACACAAAAACCAGGGCCAAGCAGGGGAGAGAGTGTCTGTGTATAACCTCCCAGAGCTCAGGTACTGTTGGATCTCCTCCAGTGGAGAATGGCCATCCAGTTAATTTAGACAGTAGAACAGATTGATTGTTCTATCTGGAGACAGATTCTCCCCGATCTTCTCCTTAATGTACTCATCTTGTTGGTCTGTGGACCGTTTTCCTGTCTGGGTGAGCAGGAGTCCGATTGGATTCCAGTGAGAGGCCCAGGAGGAATTGGAAGTCCTGGGCCCTCATTTATCAATGCTGCGTACGCACAGATATGTGCGTAAACCGTGCATACGATCATTTCTAAGCAAAGTGTGGGATCAACATGAACGTGTGCTTGAGATTGTGTGCACAGCTCAGACCGTGCATACCTGTCACCAAGCGGTAGAATATGAAAACTGCAAGACGGAAATAAGCTTTCATGCATTAGTTTCAACATCAACGTCTTTGGCATGACCCGTAATTAATTATAGTTAATTGTAAAATAGCGACATTAGTGTAATTATTGTCAAACCCTATAAATAGCATTTGGAATAGGTCTTTCCGAATGAATGCAGCATGGTTTATCGTTGCATTTGGTCCGGTGGCAACGACTTATCAAACGTGTCTGTGTTGAAACTAATGCATGGAAGCTTATCCCGTCTGTTGCAGTTTTCCTTGGTGCCATGTACGCACAATCTCAAGCACATGTTCATATTTGATAAATCCCACACTTTGCTTAGAAATGATCGTACGCACGGTTTATGCACATATTTGCGCAGCATTGATAAATGAGGGCCCAGATGTAAATTTGTATGATGTACGATGTAAGGCCTGGTCCACTGCACTCTGGAAAATGCTGGGTTCCTCAATGTTCTTGAGAAGGCTGGGTTCTGAGTATCTCCTAAAAGGTCTGAGGAAACATTTGTTCTTGTGGGAGCCGGGTTTAGATTTAGGTTCGTCTGTGGTTCTGACAGTAGATTGGCACCCCTGTTGGTGTATGAGGCAAATACATACACAGCAGCCAGCAGCCAGAAACTCTTGAATGGTCAAGTGGACAAAGCAGAATCACTTGTCCCAGTGATGCCCACACTCCTCTTTGAAGATGTGTGTGAACATTCCTGTGTACACCATGGTTGTTCTGAGATTAATGTCACATTTGGTCAGGTCTGCTTTGTTGAAATTCATGTTGCCTTTTGTAGTAACTTCCTAGCTTAATCTTCGTACTCTGCGCTGTGTTTAAACCTTAAAAAGCTCTTTGAAGTACTACTTAGCTACAAATGCAGATAACCATGTATGTGATGGTTTTCTGCTCGTACACCTTCAGAGAACACGGCGCGGCGGTTGAAGAAATCGAGTTCTGAGCAGTTTGAAAAGGAACCCGTGTTTAATAAAAAGGATTTCAATCAATACAAATCAAAGATTTGAAAGAACAATTGCAATAAAACCTGATGGAAGACCTCACTATGCCGAGGTTCACCAGACTTTAGGCTAAATATTCAATATCTATGGGCATGTCTCGTCTCGGCTTCTTCAGATGGTAGGTTTTTGCGGCCGTCTCTCTGCTGCGTGGTTTCCTCAGTCTGTTGTGGAGAAAAAGGGTGTGTGTTCTTTGTTGCTTCCTGGGTCTCTGTTCGGGTATGTTGTTGTGATCCTCCTGGTACGGAGTTTTTACTAATATCAAATTTAGGCTCCGCCTCTAATGTTACGGCAAGCGGGCGTTTTCCAACCTCTCCTCGAGTGTTCCTATTGGAGGACACTTACTCTCAACTCTCATTGGCTAACCCTTATCGTGACGTTTTACATCGAATTGCGTCACGATGTGGTTTCAAATGGTCTTTTCTTTTGATCTTACTGCTCTTTTGTTTTCAGCAGAGACAAACTGGCATCTCCCATGGCAGTTTCATTGTTGGACCAGATGGCCTAGGGCCCTGGGTTGTAAAATCACCCATGTTATTGACTTTCCCAGGAAGGATCAAACGAGACACTATCTCTTACTCAATAAGCGTCTGCCTGTTTCAACCCCCCTCCACAGAGATTTAGAGGAAGCCTGAACCAACAGCTGCATTACTAAGTCAGAGGTGTCTCGTTTCTTGTACTTTAGGAGCGGGGGAAGAAAAGTGTATGTATTTTACCTCTGTGTTTTCGCCATTCTGTGCTTCATGGTATATAGTACAATAAACACCAGTTTGGCTGGAATTCTACTACAGTTTCCCCGGTTTGGGGATTGATAATCCCCAAGATACATGTTAGTAATTCCTCAAACAAACTGTTTACAATTACCTTAACCTTACTGTTTATCCTAATTACCTCAGAGCCAAACCTTTCCAGAATCCTTCTGACTCATTTTCCATATTTGTTAGTATCATTTGCTTTCAACACCCACATTACTCCCTCCCCCACTGACCGACTATGGACCCATCTTTTATTTACACAGTTCTCTATTCACGCACACCGTTTAACAATTTCCACTCATTTTGCAGGTTATATACAATGTTATCAGTTATATCAATTTCACTTCCGTCTAGGTCCGTCCCTTTATACAAAAAGATGATCGTACCAATTACCAGGTTTTAGACTATACTTTATGTGTTTTTTTATCCAAATGTGTCTGTTTTGTGCAATTCACTCTGAAAGAAAAGACCTTACATTGCATTTACTATCTAAACATTTCTAAAAAAGGAGAGAGCTTAGCTAATGAAAAATCAAAAATCAAAAATTAATATGTACACGCCCTCTCCAAGGCCTATCAGTTACACTATCCCTTCCTTTGCCTATGTATATCGTTTAGGCTTCTTGATGACTCGTTGTGGTCGAGTATCTTGTTCCGGGCTTGTGCTAAGCACTGGTTCCTCTGGCTCTTCTGGTACCTTCTCCATGTCCACAGAGGAGAAGTTATTATGTTCCAATTCATAATCCTCTCCTCTGTCTGGTTCCTGTAAAAAACCTTCATCTTCTACTGGTGGCCAATCGTGGCCCCCTCGGTCTGGCTCGCCATAATCATCCGGGTCTTCCCCATCGTTTGGGGTTAGCGCCGCCTTCACTTCGCCTTCGTGTAACGGTTGCGACGCCCCGGTTTTACCGTCAAGGTCTTGTGGTTCAGGTTCCCATTCTTGGTCCGTATTGGTTGCTTTTACACAATGAGTAACGTGAAACCACATAGGCGATCCTTCAACTTGTAAAGCCCTCTCGGTGGCTCGAACGACTTTGTATGGCCCTTCCCGTCTCGCGCCAAACCACTTGCGTCTAAATATTTTGACATAAACGTAGTCGCCTGGTATGATTTGAGGTGTAGTCTGCCTATTCACCTCATCCCCGGTTTCATGCTCCTGTCTACTGGAGACATGAACCAGAATACTTTTGTGTATCTTTGACATGTATTTTACGTACTCACGCATGTCGTTGTCCAGGATGTCCAAACTCGGACCTTTGCCTGTCGCGCGCAAACCTGGTACTACCATGCAGCGACCTAGCATCATTTCGTGCGGTGTCAAACGCAGACCGCGAAGTTCGCACGAACGACAAGCATACCGTACTAGAGGGAGAGCGTTCAACCAAATCAGTCCTGTGTGTTGACAGATCATTACCAGCTTATTCTTAACTCGTTTTTGACCGTTTTCTTATTGTTGTACCTTGTGCTAACCACAGCCTCCTCTTTGTTGTGTGCAGGTCTCGGTACTGCTCCAATTTTTCCACAGAAGGAAACGATTTTCCCTCTGTCCTTATTTGCATTTTGGATTATTATTTACAAAACACATAATAGATTGGAAACATTTATTTTCGCAGATACATTCTCTACTGTTCCGCATTTTGACAATACATAATTCTCCAAATCATTTATCTATGTATTTTACAGCTTCCTACGTTAGCATTCAATCAAATCACCTTTGTCTCATTTCTTATTTGTGCTGTACTGTTTTACTAGATCAAATATCTCAAGCTCAACACAACTATCCACACCCTTAAAAGTGGAATATTCATTATTTCACTATCAATACCTTGTTTCCCGACAGCTCCTCGGTCCGGACAGCCAGCTCTAGACGAGGCCAATCACCAACAAAACCTATGTGCATGGTCAACAAACCACAGTCTCTTTAAACACTCATCACACACACTCCGCCAGCTTTCAACAAGCCGGTGCAGAGCCTCCCATAAGTCAATCATCAAATTCACATGTCTGCACCCTACATGAACACTATCTGGCCAATTTGCGACCAGAAACCTACAGAGCTTTCTATAGACAGAGAAATATGTTCCCCCAACACTTAACATAACCCAACATGTGACACAAACCCCCCAGATTCTACATCTGGACTCTTAATGAGCGGAAAACAAACCATGAACCAGCTCCCGTCCATTCTCAGTTTCCAGCTCATTATATCAGACTTCCTACCAGTCTCGCTGTGTCACCACCACCTGCTATCCCTGACCAGCGAGAGATCCCTCCCAGCCAGCCAGTTCCTAAAAAATATAGTCAAACAAAAACAAAGAAAATTGTAAATAAACAAAAAAATTGTGAGTGCCTAAATGCTACACACTCATCCAACAGAATTAACTATCATCTAGAGGCATAAATACCCCTGCAACAAAATTAAATAGTCCTTTGTTTCCAACTCTGTCTAACATTAAATGTTCCATTGTTCCTGTCTAAAACCATTAATTTTGTTAGTTTGATTAGCTCATGCAATATTCAGTTACGTCATCCCTCTATAGCCCCAACTTACCCTGGTTAGTCTTCCAAACCATTTTAGTAACTCGCACACCTAATCAAACCTTATCTATGTATCCTCATCTCTATCCTTATTTTAATCAGTCTCATTCTCTTCCGACTGAGCTAGCCGGGCCATTGTTCGCACACCCCCGTGAGATATGACCAGTCACGCCACATGTCCAACACACCACCACCCGTGGCCGGAATCCTCCCGGATTCCGGGGTCTGCCTCCTCCTTTCGGCCGTGGTTGCCACTCTTTGTATCGCGGCCCAGTTCCCTGTCCGGGCAACGGGGCACAGGGCACTCTTTGATCACGGCGGCCTAGGTCAGACGCCTGAAGCATGATCTCAACAGCTGTCGCTTCTAGTAGCGCAGCCTTTCTTGCCAGTTCTCGTCCCAATCTCTGAATCTCGTGTGCGGCTTGACCAATCTCCAGCTGTATCTTCATCAGATCTCGATGAACTGCCTCGTGTTGTTCGAACGCTGTCACAAACGCTCTCTGTTGTCTATAGGATGCTGCCTCTTCCCCCATCTCAGCACCGGCGGTTTGACTTCCCATCACTGGGCTGGGCCGATGTTGAGGTAGCTGTCGATGGACAGCACAGGGTTGGTTCTGTTCCGGACGGCTTTGGGGAACAGCCTGTGGCAGCAGCTCTGCAGAAAGGTCTCCAGCAGGAACTGGGCCGGGGCGGCGAGGAGGGTCTGCTCGCTGTCTGGAGCACACACGTACTGGAACGGCCTGATGGGGGAGGGGTTCTCCATCACCATGTGTTTGGGTTTGACCACAAAGTCGTTGTGTCCTCCGAATGGAATGTGTTTCTTCCCGCCTCTCATCTTGGCTTCGGTGCTGAGGGCAGGTTGGACATGGGGGCTGTAGAAGCTGTTCGTGTATTCCATACCTGCTGTCGGTCTCAGTTCCAGCCATCCGGCCAGAGTGGATTTCACGGGACCGCTGTAACAACGCTGCCCTCCTCAGTCTCTTTTTCTGTACCTTGGTTAAACTGCAGTCGCCTGCAATGGACACTCCAGCTTGAATCGGTTCTGGTTGGAGTAACACCGTCGTCACTGGTTCACTCCCCTGTATTGGAACCAAAGTCAACATTGCCAGTCCTTTTGTCGTACTGGTCACATGAGAGAAGTCCATATTGATCAGATCATTATCACTGGTAAAGTCTATCTGGGAAATGTCTGCAGAGGCTCTCGGCCTACTCCCCCCAATGGCCCGATCACTAAGCCCCTTTTCCATATTGTTGTTGTTGTTATTCTATTGTTAATAATATTGCATTTACCGCTCCAGTTGTTCCTATCAATGTTCCACTAAGGTGAACTTCCTATGTTACCTGTCATTCATTCCACTTCAAACGCTCCTGTAATACCGTTTGAAAAAACAAGTTTCTCTGTCTTGGACTATTTCTACTTACTTGAGTTAAAACACTCACACTGTCAACATTTTACTGTGCAGACAAGGATTGATAACTGGCTTATCATTCATACTTATACCAAGGCTCATTACAGCCGGCCCGTTTCCCCAGATGGTTATGGAAATCGTTCAGAGCTCCTGTCCAGTCGAGCACCTGTATGGAGAGAAAGCAAACACATCCAGACTTAATACAGTGGCATTTCCCTGTTATCTCCACTATTCGTTATGCATTGGAAATGTCGGGCAACACTATACTAATATATTTAGCAAGACACAGTGTGATCTGTTTGAAAATAACGATATAACGATACAGCTTATCTCGTTCGATCTCTGTCAACACACTGGGTTCCTATTTTTTGTTGAATCTCCGCTCTCCTTTACTTCCGCTTGATCCTGCTCCAATTCTGATTCTCCTCGGAAAACCAAACCATCTTGATTAATATAGTTACATTCATTTTTTACATTCTTTTCCATTATTTAGTACCACACCCCCCAGGGGACACCTGTCACCCAGACACGTGTCCCCCAGAGGTAATCTAAAGAATGCCACAGACGCCGCGCCACGCACGCCGTGAGGTGTCGACCCTGCTTTTCTGAAAAGACCTTGACAGCCTCTCCACAGCGGCCTAAACCCACCTCACCACAGGTACACAGCAGACAGCATCCCGGCAACCTCTCCTGTGCTCCAGGCCAGTATCCCCAGAGTCCAGTGCCCTGCCGGACGGCCACACATAGCCGACCAGACCCAACACCGAACCCCGGGCACACCGCCCCATATCACACAGCCCTCCAAGCGTACCTACTATTGGGAAGAAAAAACACAATTGTACACACAATCCTATCCCGTCAATTGCAACGCACGGTCGTCCAGGAACGTCCCCCGCCTCACACCCACACGCACGCCCCGGCCCTCCCACTCCCCAACCCTGAATGTCCACCACCCAGATCAGAGAATAGTCGCCAGCGCGGACGCTGGGCACCACGGCTTTATCGGAACGCCCACACCCACCCTGCCACCCTCCGCGCCAACCTTCATTACCATCATTGCATACGCAGGCGCAACCGAGCGGTGTGGGTCCCCCGACGCAGAACCAGCCGCGCCGAGAGACTTGAACACGTACGTCACACATACCCTGATAACATTCACACACACTACTATAACCGCAAACATCACCACAGCACACAGCAAATACTTAACAATTGTCCATCCTATGTAACCTAACCAACTTAATAAGTCCCAAACTTAACCTACCGCCTTTGAAACCTTACAGTAAACAGCAATAAACAATATACCTAGCACTACACCGCGTTTGAAACCCATAACAAACTCTATATACAGGCCCTAACCTAGGAGAGAAAGAGAAGCGTTTCGGGGGGGCCGAGGGGGGGGGGAAGTACATGGAAGAGAGGCGGTGTTGAAATGAGGGGAGCGAGCGAGAGGGGGGGGTAAGAGAGAGAGAGAGAGAGAGAGAAAGAGAAGAGAGAGAGAGAGAGAAAGAGAAAGGGAGAGAGAGAGAGAGAGAGAGAAAGAGAGAGAGAATAAGAGAGAGAAAGAAAGAGAGAGGGGGAGAGAGAGGGGGAGAGAGAGGGGGAGAGAGAGGGAGAGAGAGAGAGAGAGAGAGAGAGAGAGAGAGAGAGAGAGAGAGAGAGAGAGAGGGGGAGAGAGGGGGAGAGAGAGGGAGAGAGAGAGAGAGAGAGAGGAGAGAGAGAGAGAGAGAAGAGGAGAGAGAGAGAGAGAGAGAGAGAGAGAGAGAGAGAGAGAGAGAGAGAGAGAGAGAGAGAGAGAGAGAGAAAGAGAGAGAGAGAGAGAAAGAGAGAGGGAGGGAGGTGAGAGGGAGAGAGAGAGAGAGGAAGAGAGAAAGAGAGGAAGAGAGGGGGAGAGAGTGTACAATGAAAACGTTCTGTGAGCAGAATCCAAACATATTCATCCTGTACACTTCTGCCCCCTACTGTATCCCCAATAAACTCCACCTTCCCCTTAACAATGGACGCTCGCCTCCCCTACCAAGATGGACGCTCGGTACCCTCCCAAGATGGACGCTCGGCGCCCCTTCTAAGATGGACGCCCCCTCGCGAGACATACCGAGAGTCCCGTCATGCCATGACGTCAGCACAGTTAGCTTAGCATGTTAGCTTAGCATATTAGCTTCGTTAGCTTCAACCTAGCGCGCGCTTACGACGTCACATCCGGCGACCGCTTTAGCCGTTTAGCGCAGCTAGGTAGCATTAGCTTAGCTTCCCCCATGATCCCATAAAAACGTTCCCAACGACCCGTTCCGCCGCGCGGGCCGTCCCCTCGCAACGTTAATATAATACCACATACCCCACAACAGAATCCTATTCCCCTCAAAACGCCAGTGTAGTGATCTAATTAGAAATATAAAAACATAATAGTAAAATACTAGTTTGACCCCTCCGTCGTCATTTCCGGCGAGCTTAGAACGACTTCCGGGTCGGGTTCTAGATAATCCCGATCACCTTAAACATTACATAACTGGTTTTATCCGCCACGAATATGAAAACTTTTAAGTGCCCTACATATCCCCGCAATCCCAAGACACTATCGATCGACCTTATACATTCGAATTACGTCTACTTTACCCCCCGTTCGCTCCGGTGCCCAGAGGCTAATACAGCAGCTAACCGCTGCTGCGTCCGACGGGCCTCGGAAAACCGGCGTTTCTATTAAACTCCCCCACGGCCAATCGGTGACTTAAATTACATAACTATACTCTCACACAACCCACCATTCACTCCTAACCATAAACATTCACCCCTATCGCCCCATTCACAACATACAGTATTAAACCGTCCACAGGCGAGCCACAACGAGCTATCGTTTGTAGCATGTTGCGCGCTACGACACGCACGCGCCCCCCACCACGAAGCTGGGTGGCGCATTTGCCGTTGCGTGTGTGCACTTTGGACGTCGCGTGTGTACCCGATTCAATATTAAAAACCGTTCTCAGTCATATTATAAGTGCCACTTTACAGATTTAATCTATATACTTCACACATGTTAAACCTAACCATAACGCTTTTCACTCATACACAAACATCATACACTAGTAATTGTTTAACCATAGCTTGCAACATACGAGTCCACCTTAAGTACCACTCTAATGTTCACAGCCTATCGCTGCAACATACGAGTCCTATGTCACAGCATAGCTTGCAACATACGAGTCCCATGTTACGGCACAGCTCGCAACATACGAGTCTACCTCAAGTACCATACTAATGTTACAGCCTATCGTTGTTTAAATTTAACACGTCCGGCGGTGCCCAGGGTAAAACTAGACTCTATTCATGCTCCATTTCTACTGTAGAAAATACTACGCAAAATGTGCTTAAGCCAATACTATAAGGCGTACTATGCACACGTTCCCCTTGCTTAACCCCGAGCACAAACCTAGACATTGTTCCTAAATACTTCCATACCTTGTTTTTAATGTTCCGACCACGGGCAGCGTCTCGTTCACTTATGCTAAAATTTCTACTGTAGAAAATACTACGCAAAATTGTGCTTAACTCCCTTACTGTAAGGAATACGACAGCACAGTGCGGTTAAAAATCCTGCTCACAGGACCTATAATCACACACAGCCTTGAGTCGCTACCCCTTGGTCAGAACATTTCATTTAATATCTAATTACAGTCATACTTTTAGCAACCCCCCGTTGGTTCGAATTGAACACCCGTACACTCCATAACACTCACCTTTGGTAACTCTCCGAGCTACGCGGAGACGATTTGTTGTTGTTGTTGTCGTTCGAGGTGAAGAAAGAGGCAAAAAAAAAAAAAAATTCTCCTTTGTTCTCGTTCAAAACGGACGTTTCTATTCAAGGGCCACAGCACCAAAATTGTAGTAACTTCCTAGCTTAATCTTCGTACTCTGCGCTGTGTTTAAACCTTAAAAAGCTCTTTGAAGTACTACTTAGCTACAAATGCAGATAACCATGTATGTGATGGTTTTCTGCTCGTACACCTTCAGAGAACACGGCGCGGCGGTTGAAGAAATCGAGTTCTGAGCAGTTTGAAAAGGAACCCGTGTTTAATAAAAAGGATTTCAATCAATACAAATCAAAGATTTGAAAGAACAATTGCAATAAAACCTGATGGAAGACCTCACTATGCCGAGGTTCACCAGACTTTAGGCTAAATATTCAATATCTATGGGCATGTCTCGTCTCGGCTTCTTCAGATGGTAGGTTTTTGCGGCCGTCTCTCTGCTGCGTGGTTTCCTCAGTCTGTTGTGGAGAAAAAGGGTGTGTGTTCTTTGTTGCTTCCTGGGTCTCTGTTCGGGTGTGTTGTTGTGATCCTCCTGGTACGGAGTTTTTACTAATATCAAATTTAGGCTCCGCCTCTAATGTTACGGCAAGCGGGCGTTTTCCAACCTCTCCTCGAGTGTTCCTATTGGAGGACACTTACTCTCAACTCTCATTGGCTAACCCTTATCGTGACGTTTTACATCGAATTGCGTCACGATGTGGTTTCAAATGGTCTTTTCTTTTGATCTTACTGCTCTTTTGTTTTCAGCAGAGACAAACTGGCATCTCCCATGGCAGTTTCATTGTTGGACCAGATGGCCTAGGGCCCTGGGTTGTAAAATCACCCATGTTATTGACTTTCCCAGGAAGGATCAAACGAGACACTATCTCTTACTCAATAAGCGTCTGCCTGTTTCAACCCCCCTCCACAGAGATTTAGAGGAAGCCTGAACCAACAGCTGCATTACTAAGTCAGAGGTGTCTCGTTTCTTGTACTTTAGGAGCGGGGGAAGAAAAGTGTATGTATTTTACCTCTGTGTTTTCGCCATTCTGTGCTTCATGGTATATAGTACAATAAACACCAGTTTGGCTGGAATTCTACTACACTTTCTTCAGCTGTTCAAAAGCCAGTTTCCCCAAAGTCACAATGACCTCACAGTTCTCTGTATTCCAGTGTGGATCTGTCCCAGACCTACCATGATAGTTCACATTGCTTGTGTTGTGTGGCAAGGCAGAGGGCTACGCCACCATAGGGTTATTCCAAGAGCTTAAGGAGCTCTGAATTCGACAAGTCAAGTCAAGTCAGCTTTATTTATATAGCACATTTACAAATGACAAAAAGCCAAACTAAAGTGCTTCACATAATAAAAACACATACAATGCAGTAACAAGTAAAAATACACTAAAATTACAGAAAAAGGTATTGTACATTTAAGAAAGCAAGAGCAAGGTGCAATATAAAAGAGACAAGAAATTAGATAAAAAAGTCCAGAGTAACAGCGGACGTCGTGTACAAGTGGCAGGCTAACTCTGGTCAAAGGCCAGGGAAAAGAGGTGCATTTTGAGCAGTGATTTAAAAGCCTCTAGGCTCTGGGCAGATCTTATGTGGGGGAGGCTGTTCCAGAGCCGAGGGGCAGCAGCAGCAAAGGCTCTGTCTCCCCTGGTTTTAAGCCTGGTCCTAGGCACCTCCAGCAGCAGCTGGTCAGCAGACCGTAGGGCTCTGGATGGGGTGTGGTGATGCAGGAGCTCAGCTAAATACAGTGGAGCCAGCCTGTGTAGTGCTTTAAAAACGGTCAGTAATAGTTTAAAATTGACACGGAAACGGACGGGGAGCCAGTGGAGTGAAGCCAGGACTGGTGTGATGTGGTCACGTTTTCTGGTACCAGTGAGAAGACGGGCCGCCGCATTCTTTTTTTTTATCCACTTTTTCTCCTTATTTTTCTATTTTTCTCCCATCCCAATTTCGTGTTACCAATTCTCCCCTCCCCTGTCTTGAACGTTGCTCGCATATGCCCCCCACTGGTCGGTTGTAGAGAGGATAGAAGCCTTGCATCACGTGTCCCCTCCGGTACACGAGGAGGCAGCCTGTCACATCTTTTCACCTGCCAGCGCAGATTCTCATTGGCGAGGTGTAACGTGTGGGAGGCTCACACTACCCCCGCCATTTCCTGTCTCTGCTGTGCAGGCGTCCCCCAACCGACCTGTAGGAGTCGCTGTCCACAACGTCCAGATTACCACCCATCGACTCTCTCTCTCTCTCTCTCTCTCTCTCTCTCTCTCTCTCTCTCTCTCTCTCTCTCTCTCTCTCTCTCTCTCTCTCTCTCTCTCGCTATCTCTCTCTCTCTCTCTTTCTCTCTCTCGCTTGCTCGTTATCTCTCTCTCTCTCGCTTGCTCGTTATCTCTCTCTCTCTCGCTTGCTCGTTCTCTCTCTCTCTCGTATGTATCAAGGGCTCTACATGCTACAGCAACTGCGACGTGACTGCAAAGCGACTGCAACACAACATGGTTGCAGATGTTGCAGACAGATGGTGTTAATGTAGAGTGTGTTGCGAGGATGTTGCGTACCTCTCCCCAAAATCTAATCTGAACAACCGTTGCGTTGATGTTGCGTAGCATTGATTGATTGGTTAGTGAATGGGGGTGGGGCTGTCATATAATAATATTGGCAGGCAGGAATAGGGAGGTGTAGTCTGACGTCACTGGTTGTTCCACCCGTATAGGGATTTATCATTGGGAAAATGTCAAGTCAAGAGTTTTATTTGTCACGGCATACAAGTATACAATGAAATGCGGGGGGTCTTGCCCGCAACGATTGTGCATAATACAATAATAATAATATAATAAGAATCCAATAGAACGACATTGTGCAATAATACAAGTAATCAAAGTAGGGCATATCGGTATATGTACATGAGTTTTTACAGAGCATGGTAGGACATGCTAGGTCCTGTGATAGTGCAATACACTGTTAGCTACGGATGAGGCACTGGGTCTTTATGTACACTGCTATACAATGCTATATTATACAATCTCAAGTTATACTATACTATTATTAAAGTGACCTTTCCTTTTGTAAAGTGACCATAAGTGTGAGCGTGTGCATCATGAGTGTGTGTGTGCTCATGTTAAAGTGGCTGCTAGTGTGTGAGCGTGTACAGTGTGTGTTGTGTGTGTGCTCATCATCATGTGTGCTTGTGTGTGGAGAGTTCAGTGTTCAAGGCTCTGATGGCCTGGGGGAAGAAGCTGAGCCGAAGTCTCTATGTCCTAGTTGCTGATGTTCGCAGGCGTTTGCCTGACCGCAGCAGCTTGAACAGGCTGTTGTTGGGGTGGTGAGGGTCTTTCATTATTCTGCAGGCTCTGGATTTACACCTCTTGTGGGGTGGTAGTGCAATACCCGTGGTACGCTCGGCTGAGCGTACCACTCTCTGTAGGGCCTTCTTGTCCTGTGCCGTGCTGTTTCCATACCAGGCAGTGATGTTTCCAGTCAAGATGCTCTCTACAGCTCCGGAGTAGAAGGACTGGAGTATCTTCCCAGATACTCTGAACTTCCTTAACTGTCTCAGGTGGTAGAGGCGCTGCTTCGCCTTTTTTACGACTGAGTCTATGTGTGTTGTCCATGTCAGATCCTCTGAGATGTGGACCCCCAGGTACTTGAAGCTGCTCACCCTGTCCATGGTAGCCCCGTTTATCCTCAGTGGTGTGTGTGTCCCCTGCTGTCTTCTCCTAAAATCCACGATCGGCTTATCGGCTATTGTAACAATTCTGCCGCATGGAAATTGAAAAGCTTTACATTTTTGCACAAAATTTGTTCCCTTCTATCACTAACATTGTTGTTTACATTTTTATTTTTATTTTTTATGATTAATTGCGAATATTTTCATGTTGAGCTATAGATTGTGGATGAATAAGCACAGAAAGGTACACCATGCCAATGTTAATGCTTTATTTGTTTTAAACGAGGCGATTTAGAAATGGGCAATGGGGAAACACATTGCGTTGGACAGAGGGTGGAACACGAAAAACGGCAATGACGTAACCACTACACCTCCCTATACTATCCTCGATAGTTAACGTAATTTATACAAATGGAAGTATTGATTTAGTCGTAACGAATCATTAAAAAAATATACCGTTAACTGGAATATGTTAGTTTCTTACACATATGTTGGATTATGTAATTGGTTTGTCATGACAAACCAATAAAAAATTGCGAATTAACCGGTGGTTATCCTATAGCCCTAGTTATATGTACATTTCAACAAAGTGGAGCCGCAGGGGACTTCCATAGCATACGCCTTCAAATCCTCTTACCTTGACGATTAAAAGCCTCCACAATTTAGTAAACAGTATCCCCATGGCTAGTGTTGATATTTTACGATGCCAGCTTGTGAGAATTCGTTGTAGGCACCCAACTAACGCTAATGCCATTCAGAATTTATTAACATAGCTAGAACACACAGTAACGTTAATATAATTACATGCATCATTGTTTACAATGAACGGGTGGGGCTAATCGAAAGGACTGAACACAGGGACACGTTAAACAGCAATCAATTAATTTAATACAACAACAGGTAGTTCGAGCTGCATTTGTGCCTACGACCGCACCACAGCAACAGGGGGCTTTGTCGAGCTCTCTCTCTCCTGCTGTGAATCAGCAGCTCTTCCTCGAGTGCCTGCCGTCAGCTCAAAAACACCGAACCGGTAGCAGCAATAATACTTCCAGTCTGGGGTTTTCAAAATAAAAGAGCGACGTCTAAAACGCCGGAAAATACCTTTATTTTGTACATTAATTTTACATTTATTTGAACAATGTTGCATAGGCTACGTGTGGATGTTGCAGAAGCATAAAGGCAGAGTGTCTGGAACATTGTTGCATTGTCGATGTTGTGTCGCAGTCGCGTCGCAGTTGCTGTAGCATGTAGAGGCCTTCACGCTGTGTGGGTGACTGTCACTGAAAGCGCTTATGGGCGGAGCCCATCCAATAACAGGCTGAAATCCTGAGGCTGGAAAATGATGCTTTTGAGTACTCCATTAGAAATATAAAACAATGATTTTTCTTATTCTTACAGATGTCTTCCATAGACTCACAGGAATTGTGTAAAGATGCCCAAATAGTGCAAGGAATAGCAATGCATGTCCGCTTTAACGGAGCATGAAAATATCTGTTGAAAAATATACATATTCGTGTAGTCAGGGCTTAAAAGAGGAGGTTCTTTTATAGGTCTCTGGGCAAGAGTGTGCAGACACTAGGAATTCAAAGTTACTATTTAATTTGTATACAGTATATCTAGAGTGTCATGTTTATTTTAGTTTGTGTTGTTATAATATTAAAAAACTATTAAAACAACAAAAACACTATAAAAAAGAGAAAGTGGATTTACATACCTTGTTGGTCCAGCACAGGAAGGAACACAAACCAAAATACAAAAGAAAGGTCAACAAAACACATCAAAAAAGGGTCGACCATACATTCAGATTATCACAGGAATCAAACAACAAGACAATACGGTGTCCTCCTGTACTGGACCAACATCCAGCTGCTCTGCTGTTGCCATGAGGTGTTCAGCACACCTGTGACAGATAAAACACAATTAGCTGGGGGGAAAATGAAGGGACTGTGCACAATTTCATCAAAACACATCAAAATATGCAATATACAATTACTGCAAACCAAGGAATACAAAATCAAACTAATTTAAAAACATAAAATAGAAGCACTGCACACAACATCCCCACCCCCCCAAAAAAAACACCAAACAGTAAAAGGCATCAGGTTCACCCCGTTACACTTGTATGGACTGAAATATTAAGAACTCAATATACACTTTAGTAAAAATCTGGGTAATCTTCCCACTGTTGTGTATTCTCAACATGTGATCCAGAACTGTAGCAGTGATCCAACAGAAGACTGGGATCTGCCACATGATGTGGAGGCTCCTTGATGCCTTGATATGTGAGAGGATTCTGCTGGCTTCACTGAATCTGTTCCTGAAGTACTCATCCTTCTGTGACGCCTCGTATTTCTGTTGACATGTCAACATATTTAGAAGGGATTTGAACAGCTGCTGCAGGACAAGACGTTATCCAGAGGCGAGCAGAGGGATGTAGCTTGATAAGGTTTGTCAGCAACTGGTCCACTGATGTTGGCTCTGTGACATCACATCTCTCTGTTAACAGTGCAATCTAGGTGGAGTTGACACTCATCCAGACCATCAAGGATGAACACAACTTTGTACTTGCTTTCAGTGTAGTTCTGTAACTGTCTGAAAATCTGAACCAGAACTTCCTTTGGAACATCGCCTGGAACATCGCCTTCAATTCATTCAGCTCTCTGAACAAGAGTGGAAGTACAGTCGGAGCTGGATATCCTGGTTGACTTCTCCTTCAGTCCAGTTGAGGACGAATTTGTGCACACAGAATGTCTGCCCAATGCCGGCCACTCCTGTTGTCAACACATTTCCAAGAGGAATGTCTTTTCCAGAGGGGTGTTTAAGATGTCTTTGTGGTCAATTGCAATTCCTGGCTTGCCGCAATTTTGCGGCAAATATAAATATAAAGAAGAAGAGTATAAAGTCTAAAGAAGAAGTGTTAGAGTAGTCGTAAATCGGACAGACTGGTGTTCGTGGCGTTCGTAAGGGCTTCATTTAGGAGAAATCATGGTGATTGCGTTCAAGTCGATTATACAGACATCCTTGGAATTAAATAATTATAATAATAATAAATACGACAATTGCGATAAAAAATTTGTTTTACATTTACAGTCATGCCTCTATCTATCTAGGTCGTCCTTGGACGGGCCCTCCATCGGTGCTTCCAGTCATCCCGATCCTCCATCCTCCATCTGGCTAGCTCGCCGGTACTTTCTGCTCCCGCATCTCTCCTGAGTACGTCCACATATGTTAATGTGGGACGTCCTCGTGATCGATGCCCGTGTGTTGGCTCCCACAGCACAAGTTTGCTGGTTGGCAGCTCATGGTGTCTCTGGCAGTGACCTGCCAGCCTCATTCTCCTGACTGCCACTTTCTCGCTCACCCTTAGCGCCCCCCCCCCCCCATACAAGTTTGCATTAGAGACATGCTCATCCCTGTTGATGTTAAGCACCACACGCATCATTCTGGTGTAGCACCCATCCAGGGACTTCTGCAGGGTGGGCTTCAGGGTCCAGCATTCACTGCCATACAGAAGAACAGACTCAACTGTTGCATAAAAGAAGCTGAGCTTGATTTGACGGGGGAGGTTGGATTTCCACACACTGGTCATGGCGTTCAGGGCCCTACGTGCAAGCGCTTCCTCACTTTAAGGTCTTGCTCGGACGATTTGACCCACGAGCCCAGGTATTTAAACACATCACTTCAGTAATACTCAAACAAGGGTGTCAGGGAATTCTGTGTTTTATTTGGGCCAGGGTAGCCGCAATCGCTTCCAACACCACCACGGTTGTTGTTTTAGTTGTATTGTACTTGTGCTGTATGATGACAATACATTTTAATCAAATCTAAATTTGATCAGTCAAGATAAATATGCTAAGACTTGAATATACTTTAGGTTTGACTAACCACAAGTGATCAGTATGATCAAGCACTGAGTGATGGACTGTCAGGCTTCTTATGCGGCAGGTGTCTCTGTCTCCGAGTGCGCCCAGCTGTTTCGGATTGCGTCTGATTAGGCTTGACGAGTTGTGACGAGGTGGGAGTAGCAACAGTCAGCACAGCACAGATGCAGTGTTAATTTTGGCAGCTATTTTCATTTTAGTTTTAGTCTTAGTCATGTGTCAAGTGCTCCTTTTTCAGACAGATGCAATGTTGAGCCTCTCGCTTCCGTTTTGCACATGGTCCATCGCCTTATGGACGAGCTGGCGGGGTGTGTCTGTATGCAAATTCACGAGATGTACAAGAACGCACTTCCAGTTTAAGAATGAGTGACGTACTTCATTCAAGGAGTTCGGAGCTGCCATCATTTTGGCAACTTAAGAGAAACTCTTGACGCGGTGATGACTCCGGGGGGGGACTGTCATAGGTTTTCTCTCACGAACTTCCTACGTTATTTACGAGGAAACTTGGAGAATGTTGGTGCACGAGGTCCTCTTTCCAGAAATCATGACCCAATTACTCAAGACAATCCACAGACCTTGTTGTGAGCAGTTTCATGTAGGAACTATTTTCTACCATACTACACCTCCATAATAATGAATGGGGGTGAACTGACACTTTAATTGTTGCGCATCGTTACCATCAATAATAATAATAAAAATAATGCAGGACCTGTTCAGAGGTCTTTAATTGGCATGCAATTATCCTCAATGTTTAGCGGTTAGCACACACACACACCGGAACACACACGCATGCATTGTCTTTTGTAGGATTGCCGATGCGATTAGTCTCTGCGATTAACCCATCCCGTCGTCCTTCCCCCCAAGGGCAGCCTGGAGCAGACAGGCGTCGGCGAGGGCCGCGCCCGGGGACCAATCCAAGTGCTCCTGCCCGTCTTCGTCAAGGACGCCACAGCGTTAGCGATCTGATGTTGATCAAGTGTCATCAACTGAGAAACCTTTTGTCCAACTAGCGGCAAATAATACCATCAGGTGTTATAAAATGTTTTATAATCTTTTTATTTTTTTACATTGAAAATGGGAGATGAACATTTTAAGAGCAAAGTCCTCCATGTGACCTTTGATTAAAAAACAGCAGCAACAAAAACGTACTTTGTATTCAGTAACTGACTATATTTCAAAGTAATCGGACCCAGCCATATAGTTAAAATAGAATAGCAGAATATTTAGCATTACACAGCTGCAGAGGTGCTCTTGAAATACCATTAAACCACCAGGGATGTCATCATGGACATTGAATCCTTGTGTTGTGTTAATTACAGCACCATTGTTAGGATAGGGGTTGGCGGAGCCCAATTGCAGAACACAGGAGGAGAGAGAATGGAGCGGTTTAGGTTGGTTTTAATTGTTACCCCCCAAGCAGACAGGTTTACAGGTCAAGAATGTGCGACAGGTACAAGAATGTTCATTAGACGAGGAATGGTGCGTTCCGTGTGCCGCACGGGGCGTCCAGGTGAGCGGAGTACCGGAGTGGTGGTCCTGTGGCACAGAGAGAACAGGATTAGGACAAGGTAATTCAACAAGGCTTGAGTAGCAAGGCTAGGGTTAGTTGTCGTACCTAGGAAGTTAGGTTAACACTCCGACAAGGGTAGAGCAGGATCCGTGGGCTGAAGTACGAT
>NC_140175.1:77108165-77148165 GCF_963971535.1 Notolepis coatsorum
TTTTGTGGGAGGTTTGACTGGGTAAAATGCACTTTAATAGCATGTAGGAAGTTTGCACACACGTGCACTGGTAACATGGAGTTAATGGAGTCACGTCTTTTCTCAACCATAGCTCGTGCTGCAGATGTCGATGTGTTCCTAATGCTGCTGCATATTGTTGCCTTTGTAACCTAACAGGTATGTGTGTACAGTAGCTCCCATGTGTCCATTTTGTATTCAATTGTGTATATTTTTCCAATGTAATTGTATGTATTAAAATGTGTCATTCTTATAAGAGAGTCCCACCTGGAACTCCGTGGGCTCGTGCTGCAGATGTCGATGTGTTCCTAATGCTGCTGCATATTGTTGCCTTTGTAACCTAACAGGAGGGAAATAAAGACCGTCAACAGTCATCCATGTCTGTCGTCCTTAACACAACGCCGTCAGAGTACACCGGTCACACTTGGTGCCGTTCGACCTCGGACAACGGACAACGCTCGTCTGTCCACCGGGGACGCTGTCTGCACGCCGCTTCTTCATTCAACTGGCTGTGCTGAGTACAACGTCGAACGCTAACGTGTGCGCATAGGATAAGCGCACATGTGATATTGGTTGTTTTTGTTTGATAATAATATGCTATAGATTGTAATTGTAAATATTATTGTAATGATACAGTAATTGGAAACGACACTAGTTGTACAAGACCATTGTATTTTTTTTCTTTTTCTTTCATCTGTTATGTATTGTGAATAGATAGCCTATGGTCTAATGTTCAAAGTTTGAGCAGTAACAAGTGTTGCTATCTAACACATGCCCACTGTAAATATAATTAGGAACTAATTTGTTTATATGGTTGGCTGGTAATGAGATAGATATATATATATATTCCCCCCCCCCCCCATCTGTTCTGGTAAATTGTGAATGGATAGCCATACAGTAGCCTACATGTATTCGTGTGTAGTCTAGTGTTTAAAGTCTGAGCAGTAACGAGCGGCCATTTAACACATTCACACACACTTTTCTTTTGTTTATAGCCCTCTAAAGCATTTTTATTTTTAATTCTTGAACATGTCCGAAGCAGTAGCACCAGATCTGGAGATGGTGGGTATGATGCCTGTATATGGCAGGGGTCAGTCAGCTCTTATGTATGGGAGGGGAAGACCAGTGGGTCCTACAGAACTGGGTCAGTCAGCTCTTATGTATGGGAGGGGAAGACCAGTGGGTCCTACAGAACTAGGTCAGTCAGCTCTTATGTGTGGGAGGGGAAGACCTGTGGAACTGAGTCAGTCTACAGTTCGCCAGTCAGTGTTTGAAGCAGTGGGGCCAGTGGCCACATCTACTCCAATCACGCATGGCAATGACGCAGCCCCGCAACTCGCTAGGTCAGAGGATTTAGGCAGCCTCGTCACAGACCTTGCCATACAGATAGGAGAACAAATTGCATCTACTCTGCATGCCATGCACCAGACCAGTTATCAGCCCCAGGTCCCCGTCCCTGAGCCCCAGGTCCCCGCCCCTGAGCCCAAGGTCCCCGCACCCCAACCACAATGTTTTTCTGGGTGTGCAGACATGTCAAGGATGAAAGTAATAGTGCAGGCGGAGACTAAACCACCTCCGTTCTTCAGAGGTGATCGCACTGAGCCAGTCTCCATACATGAGTGGGAAGACATGATGCTAGTGTATCTGTCTAGAACGAGTTGTAAAACCGACAGAGAATTGTGTGATCTAGTGATGGGCAGGTTGACTGGTAAAGCTAGAGACATAGTGAAGGTGTCACTGCGTAGCCGGCCTGAGTTGTCTGCCAATATGACCCCTGCAGCTGTGTTTGACATTTTAAAGCGTAACTTCAGCGAGCTGACATACTCCAGTATGCCCATGGCCGACTTCTATGCCATGGTTCCCAGGCCTAGTGAGGGAGTGATGGATTACTGGGTCCGGCTGAATAAAGCAATCGATGTTGCAGATGAGTGTCTACGTCGCCGGGGTCGGTGTGTTGATGATGCGAGCGCCAAGGTCGTGATGATGTTGATCACGCACTGCCCAGATCCCAGTCTAGCTATGTCCTTCCAGCTGAAGCCTGTGGAGCAGTGGACTGCAGCTGAGGTCCAGGAGCGTCTAGATGGTTACCAGAGAGACCAAAGGAGATCCAGTTCACGGGCACAGCAGGTTAACATCTCGGCATGCAGTCAGAGCCCCATGGCTGGTGGCCCATCCCCTCCTGTCCTGTATGGTGGGGCCCAGCAGTCTGCGGTTGTTGTGCAGTCACAGCAGCCCCCCTCCTTTGGCTCTTCTCATGAACAGCTTGGTGAGCCCCACAGGGTCTTAGCCGCAGCGCAGGCCCTCAGCCCTCCTACACCCATCTTAATGACTCCTGCCCCGGCGAGTCCCCCCTCTGTAGACCCTGGCCTTCATCAGGTGGTTGACTTGTTAGACCGTGTGCTCTCACTGTGTTCGGCCTCGCTGGCCCCAGCAGTACAGGCTCAGCCTGGTCAGCCGTCTCGCTCCCACATCCAGCCAAGTAATGGGCAGACGTACCACTCACGCAACCAGGCCAGACCGAGTCAGCAGAGTTACTCGCGCAACCAGGCCAGACTGAGTCAGCAGGGTTATTCGCGCAACCAGGCCAGACCGAATCAGCAGAGTTACCCGCACAACCAGCACGACCCATGCGAAGTGTGTCAAGACAGCAGGCACAACACTTATCAACACTGTATGCTCTATCGGCTGTGCCACCACTGTTTCCGCCCTGGTCACTATGAGGACTCATGCCCTGGCATCTCCCAGCCATCAGCTGGATCAGCATCTCCCTCCAACAGACCCGCTCAGACCCATCCTGTCAATGCTGCCCCTTTAAACTAGCCAGCCCATGCAGTGAGAGGGATAGTATGGGCAAAGTGAATGAAACCCTCGAGAGAGAACCAGACTTAGAAGCCATCTATGTAAACAGCTGCAGATTACTTCCAGAAAACGAAACAGCCATCTTTGTTGGGTCACATAGAGTGAACGGAGCTAGTGAACTGTTTTATGCTCCAGTGTTAGTCAGTGACAAGTACACATTGAGGGGGATGTTGGATTCTGGTAGTATGTCATGCACGCTCAGTGAGGAGGGTGAACAAAAGTTACAAACCGCTGGTGTTCTCCCTCGTGTCCAGCCGGCACCTGTGAATGTGGTGCTGGTTGGTTGTGGTGGCTTGACTACTCGACCAAAGTGTGTCTATGATTTGGAGATTGAAGTTTGTGGGTCAAAATTTGTGGTTCCTACGTTGGTTGTGCCAGGTCAGAGAGACAAGTTTATAATTGGCACTAATGTAATCAAGTCCGTTCTCCAAAGGCTGAAGTCGACTGAAAAGTACTGGGAGCTTGTGTCCTGCAGAAACAGAGACCCTGAGTGTGAGAAGTTCCTTGAGCTCTTAAGCTGCACCTCCCGCTGGTCGGGCCCAGACCCGCCCGGGGTGATAGGCACAGTGAAGCTATGCCAGGCGGTTACCCTCCTCCCTCAGCAGGAGTATCTAGTGTGGGGGAAGCTACCAGCCAGTGCACATGTGTCTCCTGGGAGTACAGTCATTGTGGAGCCCACCTCAGCGAGGTCGGCCCCTCGCAACATCATAGTGGGGAGAGTGGTGACTCCCATGTGGGGCGACCGCTGGGTCCCCATGAAGGTCTTGAACCCGACACAGAGCCCCATCACGCTCCGTCGTAATGCCAAACTGGCTGATGTCTCACCTTGTCTTGCTGTTGAAGATCTGTCCATCACTCAGGGCCTGTGTCAGCAGCAGTCTGGTGTCTCCAGCTCCTCCGTCTCTCCTGGCTCCTCGTTAGATGCTGAGCAGATGTTGGCCGACTGTGGACTGGAGGACGTGAACATCAAGTCATGTGAGGTGTCTCCTGATGGGAAGAAGAGGCTAGCTGACCTACTGGTGACGTATCAAGATGTCTTCTCCAAGGACAAGCTGGACTGTGGAGAGGTCAAAGACTTTGTGCACCGTATCCACCTCTCGGACGACCGTCCGTTCCGCCTGCCCTTTAGGCGTGTCCCCCCAGCTGACTATCACAAACTGAGAGAGGTGTTGACTGAGATGGAGGTGAAGGGGATAATCTCCAAGTCGATGAGCGAGTATGCCTCACCTCTGGTCATGGTGTGGAAGAAGAATGGAGACCTCAGGATCTGTACGGATTTCCGCTGGCTCAACGCAAAGACCGTCAAATATGCTCATCCGTTGCCCCATCAGTCCGACTGCCTTGCTGCCCTTGGTGGGAACGCTTTCTTTAGCACCATGGATCTGACCTCAGGGTTCTACAACGTCCCTCTCCATGTGTCTGACCGGCGGTACACTGCCTTCACAACACCACTGGGCTTGTACGAGTACAACAGACTCCCGCAAGGCCTGTGCAACAGTCCGGCATCTTTCATGCGTATGATGCTCGGCATCTTTGGCGACCTCAACTACTCCAGCCTCTTGTGCTACTTGGACGACCTGCTGGTGTTTGCGCCGTCTGAGGAGGAGGCGTTGAAGCGATTGGAGGTGGTCTTCTGCAGACTCAGAGTGAACAACCTCAAGCTCTCACAGAAGAAATGTAACTTCTTACAGAGGTCGGTCAGGTTCCTGGGTCATGTGGTCGATGCCAGTGGAGTCTCTGTCGACCAAGAGAAGGTCTCCGTCATCTCTGGCTTCCAGAGAGAGGATCTGATGGAGTCGGATGGCCGCACTCCCGCTCAGAAGAGAGTGAGATCCTTCCTCGGCATGGTGTTGTATTACCAAAATTTCATACATGGCTGCTCCAGTATAGCCAAGCCCTTCTTCGCCTTGACAGCTGGCCAGAAGAGAAAAGGGAAGACCAGTGCTGGTCGTACGAGAGCCGGTACGTTCCGGAAGCTGACTCCTGAGGACTGGACTCCCGCCTGTGAGACTGCGTTTGAGGAGCTCAAGAGGGCGCTCGTCGAATGTGTAGTGCTGGCTCACCCGGACTTTGAGAGGCCGTTCATCCTCTCCACTGACGCGTCGTTGGACGGTATTGGAGCAGTGCTCTCTCAAGTCCCTGTCGGGGAGGAGAAGGCCAGACCAATCGCCTTTGCGAGCAAGTCGCTCAGCCGCAGTCAAGCGAACTATCCTGCCCACAGACTGGAGTTCCTGGCCCTCAAATGGTCAGTGTGTGACAAATTCAGTCACTGGCTCAAGGGTCACAAGTTCACTGTGTGGACTGATAATAATCCACTCACGTACATCATGACCAAGCCTAAACTTGACGCATGCGAGCAGCGCTGGGTGTCCAAGCTGGCCCCTTACTGCTTCGACATCAAGCATGTGCCTGGGAGGCTGAATACAGTGGCCGATGCGCTGAGCAGAGATCCCTTTGTGAGGCCGCTCAGCCGGCGTCTCTTGACCGAGCCTTACTCCGCTCTTCTGGAGCAGGTGTGTGATGTGGAGAACAGGGGGGTGCAGGATATCTTCCGTCTGACATGCCAGCCCCAAGCTCTAGTGACCCCTTCTGGATGTGCGGTTGCTGATGTGTCCATGTCGGCGGATGAGACCTCCACGGTGCTTTCCTCCCAGGAAGACTGATACTCTGCGCCAAGACACAGGGCAGTATCTATGGCGGGTCACCTGTCCACTGTTGTCACTGCCGACCACGACGCAGTCTCCTCCTTGTCGTTGGCCGATCTGCAGGCCCGCCAGCGAAAAGACGCCACCGTCTCCAGAGTCATCTTTTACGTTGAAAGGGGCCGCAGACCCTCCAGACGCGAGCGCTGCTATGAAGATCAGCCCGCCTTGAGGATGCTGAAGCAGTGGGAGAGGCTCGCTATGCAGAACGGCATATTGTACAGGGTTACGAAGGACCACATGACCAGGCACAAGAGGTTCCAGTATGTTCTGCCTGAGTCCTTGAAGTCGGAGGCGCTGTCTGGAGTGCATGACTTGGCTGGTCACCAAGGTCAACCTAGAACGCTGTCTCTCGTACGTCAGCGTTTCTACTGGTATGACATGGAGAAGGATGTGCGGGGCCATGTGAGGAACTGTCCTAGATGCGTACTCAGCAAGACTCCAGAGCCGGCGGCCAGAGCCCCTCTGGAGAGCATAATAACCTCTGCACCACTGGAGCTGGTGTGCATCGACTTCTGGTCAGCTGAAGATAATAACAACAAGTCTGTGGATGTTCTGGTCATAACTGACCACTTTACAAAGCTGGCCCACGCCTTCCCCTGCAAAGACCAAACCGCGAAGAAGGTTGCTAAAAAGCTGTGGGACAACTATTTCTGTGTGTATGGCTTCCCACAGCGCCTGCATTCGGACCAAGGAGCGAACTTCCAGAGTGAGTTGATGGCGGAGCTGCTGGAGTTAGCAGGGGTCACGCAGTCCCGGACCACTCCGTATCACCCTATGGGGAATGGTGGCACTGAGAGATTCAATCGGACCCTGGGTGGAATGCTGCGCTCCCTGCCATCGGAGTCTAAGCACAGATGGCCCCAGATGGTCCAGAGCCTGACCTTCGCCTACAATTGTACACAGCATGAGACGACTGGCTTTGCCCCCTTTTACCTGATGTTCGGGAGGGTCCCGCGTCTGCCAGTTGATCTGCTGTTTAAGAATGTGCTCCAGGACGAGCTGGTCTGTGACTATGATGCCTATGTGAAGTCCCTGGCGGCCGATCTCCAGTCTGCTATGCTGTTGGCCCAGAGGCACACCTCAGTGGAACAGGCGCATCAGGCTGACCAGTACAACAAAAAGATGAAGGGCTTGCCCCTCTCGGTGGGTGATCGGGTCCTGGTGGCGAACAAGGGCGCCAGAGGGAAGCGGAAGCTGGCGGACAAATGGGAGCCGGACGTCTACACCGTCATCGCTTCCAGACCACAGTGCCACATATATCGGATCAGAGACCGGACTGGATGGGAGAAGACAGTCCACAGGAACCTCCTGCTTCAGGTCAACTTCCTCCCCTTGGACGGGTCATTTGATGATGAGGGTCTAGCCGCGGACAGCGACACCTGTGCGCCTGGTGAAGCCTCCCTCTCAGTCATGCCTGAAGCTAGTGCCTCAGACGCGGACAGTGTGGCGGCAGAGCCTTCCATGGGAGATGGACCTTCCATGGGAGATGGACCTGATGGGGATCGCACCGCATCATGGGTGCAAGAGGAAGCCTCCCTCTCAGTCATGTCTGAAGCTAGCGCCTCAGATGCGGACAGTGTGGCGGCAGAGCCTTCCATGGGAGATGGACCTTCCATGGGAGATGGACCTGATGGGGATCGCACCGCATCATGGGTGCAAGAGCAGTCTTCAGTGGAGAGTGAGGATGACGGGCTACGTCCGTATTCCCCCCAGGGGATGTCCCCTGCTCTGAGTGAGCTTCCAGTGGCAAGTGCCGCCAGTCCCCCACTGTTGCTTGCTCCACCGAGTTCCCCCCCTGCTGTAGTCCAGTATGAGGACAGTGTTGTGTCCACACAACCAGGGCGTACTCCTGAGCTAATGAGTGTCAGTGTGCCTGGTCAGAGCCAGGGTCCACAGACCACTGAACACTACACGTCCAGGTTCGGTAGGGTCATCAAGCCAGTCTTTCGGCTGATAGAGACAATGGTCCAACTTGAGAGTATGATGGGCTTCGAGCCACAAGCCTCTATCAAACGTGTGTGAGGTTAGCTGCAGTGTTGTGTATAGCGCTTACAGCCTGATACAGTGTCCTTTGTGGTGATAAGGAGTAACAGTTTTATTTATGTGTATGTGCCCTCGTCATGGTATGGTCAAGTGTAGCTGGATGGTGTATAAGGCACCGTCGTTATCCCTGGAGGTATGGTGGGAGTTGGCCACTCCTAGTGCCCTCCTGGCCTTTTATTAGGTGACAGGTATCGTTGGATTGTTCCGCAGTGTGTGGTTCTCATAGTAAGCTTGTGACTAGTGTGACACGAGGTAGGCACAGTTTTTTTTTCTTCGATGTAGGTGTAATTCTGTGGGGTGAATGTAACAAGTGCCTTGTTGCCTTGTATAGATAATTACACCCCATCACAAAATACACTTTAATACATTCCACTAATACTCCTAAACGTTTTATTTTATTGATTTGAGTTGATTTCATTCCTTTCGTTTTGTTTTATTGCACTTTTGGGAGTTAAGGCTTTTATTTTGAAATCGACACCCTTACTTTTCCGGTCCTCCGGGACACGCATCTTGCCTGCTTTCTGGTGGTGAGCCAGTCCCACCTGGAACTCCGTGGGGTGAGCACTAATTATTATGTTCAGTGAAAGACTTCGGTCTAAAAGTTGTTATAATTGTATGTTACATTCCTAAAACTGTGAAACGAGTTTGTAATGTAACTACTGTTGTTAATATGTACCTGTGCAGTTGTTTTGTGGGAGGTTTGACTGGGTAAAATGCACTTTAATAGCATGTAGGAAGTTTGCACACACGTGCACTGGTAACATGGAGTTAATGGAGTCACGTCTTTTCTCAACCATAGCTCGTGCTGCAGATGTCGATGTGTTCCTAATGCTGCTGCATATTGTTGCCTTTGTAACCTAACAGGTATGTGTGTACAGTAGCTCCCATGTGTCCGTTTTGTATTCAATTGTGTATATTTTTCCAATGTAATTGTATGTATTAAAATGTGTCATTCTTATAAGAGAGTCCCACCTGGAACTCCGTGGGCTCGTGCTGCAGATGTCGATGTGTTCCTAATGCTGCTGCATATTGTTGCCTTTGTAACCTAACAGGAGGGAAATAAAGACCGTCAACAGTCATCCATGTCTGTCGTCCTTAACACAACGCCGTCAGAGTACACCGGTCACAGCCGCACACCCGTCCACAGATGGCGCAAGGGAAGCCAGATACCTGGGGGATGCCAGCCACCCGCTGGTGTCGTTGCGTGCGCCTCTCAGATCTTCGGTCTTGGTTTGTTTGGTGTATTTGGGAAACTGCAGTGGCACAAGTGACTTGCCAGGCTGATCTGTCGAGTGCCAGAGTTTCAAGCTGCGTGATGTTTGCACACTTTAGGAGGTCCCTGGTGTAGTCCTTAAAGCATCTCTTTTGGCCTCCAGCAGCCCGCTTTGCTCCTCTCAGTTGGCCATAGAGGACTTGGCGGGGCAGGCGGTGGTCAGGCATACGTATGGTGTGCCCTATCCAACACACACACACACACACACACACACACACACACACACACACACACACACACACACACACACACACACACACACACACACACACACACACACACACACACACACACACACACACACACACACACACACACACACACACACACACACACACACACACACACACACACACACACAGCAGCAGCACAGTGGCGCTGTTGCCTCACAGAAAGAAGGTCCTGACTAGCCTTTCTGTGTGGAGTTTACATATTCTCCCCGTGTTTGCATGTGGGTTTCCTCCGAGTACTCCAGTTAACTCCCACACCAAAAGACATGCATTAGATCTGGCGTGTGGCTGCCCACTGCTCCTATGTCTCATCATCTGCACTCCTCAAAATATGTTCAGTCATGGCAGCTGCACAGCTTTTGGCCTCCACCTCTCCTCCACCAGTCCTGTCTCTCCTCCACCAGTCCTGTCTCTCCTGTCTCTCCTCCACCAGTCCTGTCTCTCCTCCACCTCTCCTCCACCAGTCCTGTCTCTCCTCCACCTCTCCCCCACCAGTCCTGTCTCTCCTGTCTCTCCTCCACCAGTCCTGTCTCTCCTGTCTCTCCTGTACCTCTCCACCACCAGTCCTGGCTCTCTTGTACCTCTCCACCACCAGTCCTGTCTCTCCTCCACCAGTCCTGTCTCTCCTGTCTCTCCTCCACCAGTCCTGTCTCTCCTCCACCTCTCCTCCACCAGTCCTGTCTCTCCTCCACCAGTCCTGTCTCTCCTGTCTCTCCTCCACCAGTCCTGTCTCTCCTCCACCTCTCCTCCACCAGTCCTGTCTCTCCTCCACCTCTCCCCCACCAGTCCTGTCTCTCCTGTCTCTCCTCCACCAGTCCTGTCTCTCCTGTCTCTCCTGTACCTCTCCACCACCAGTCCTGTCTCTCTTGTACCTCTCCACCACCAGTCCTGTCTCTCCTCCACCAGTCCTGTCTCTCCTCCACCTCTCCTCCACCAGTCCTGTCTCTCCTGTCTCTCCTCCACCAGTCCTGTCTCTCCTCCACCAGTCCTGTCTCTCCTCCACCTCTCCTCCACCAGTCCTGTCTCTCCTGTCTCTCCTCCACCAGTCCTGTCTCTCCTGTCTCTCCTCCACCAGTCCTGTTTCTCCTCCACCAGTCCTGTCTCTCCTCCACCTCTCCTCCACCAGTCCTGTCTCTCATCCACCTCTCCTCCACCAGTCCTGTTTCTCCTGTACCTCTCCTCCACCAGTCCTGTCTCTCCTACACCAGTCCTGTCTCTCCTCCACCAGTCCTGTCTCTCCTCCACCTCTCCTCCACCAGTCCTGTCTCTCCTGTCTCTCCTCCACCAGTCCTGTCTCTCCTCCACCAGTCCTGTCTCTCCTGTACCTCTCCACCACCAGTCCTGTCTCTCTTGTACCTCTCCACCACCAGTCCTGTCTCTCCTCCACCAGTCCTATCTCTCCTGTACCTCTCCACCACCAGTCCTGTCTCTCCTGTCTCTCCTGTACCTCTCGACCAATCCTGTACCTCTCCTCCACCAATCCTGTCTCTCCTGTACCTCTCCACCAATTCTGTCTCTCCTGTACCTCTCCTCCACCAATCCTGTCTCTCCTGTCTCTCCTGTACCTCTCCTCCACCAATCCTGTCTCTCCACATTCTCCTGTCTCTCCACGTTCTCCTGTCTCTCCACTTTATCCTGTCTCTCCACATTCTCCTGTCTCTTCACTTTCTCCTGTCTCTCCACGTTCTCCAACACCCTCAGCTCACGCAGCTCACACTGTACACTGTACATTGACGACCAACCACCTCAAACTGAACCTAAGCAAAACAGAATTGCTCCACCTGCCGGCCAAATCCTCCCCCCTGACCGACCTTTCCATCACAGTCGAGAATGCAGCTGTGACCGCGTCCCTGACCGCCAAGAACCTTGGTGTTGTCCTCGACGACCAGTTGAACTTCTCTGCTCACATCACAGCGACAACCAGAACCTGCCGATTCCTCCTGAGCAACGTCAGAAGGATCCGCCCCTTCCTGACAAAAGAAGCCACCCAACTCCTCGTTCAATCAACAGTCATCTCCCGCCTCGACTACTGCAACGCACTGCTCGCTGGCCTCCCGGCCACTGCCACTAAGCCTCTTCAACTCATTCAGAACGCAGCGGCCCGCCTGATCTCAAACCTACCGAAGTCGGCCCATGTCACCCCACTTCTTAGGGACCTGCACTGGCTCCCCATTGCTGCACGAATCCGCTTCAAGGCCCTCGACCTAGCATACCGTGCGGCAAAGGGAACCGCTCCCGCCTACCTCCGGTCAATGGTCTCTAACTACACACCCTCAAGACCCCTACGCTCTGCATCTTCTGGCCGCCTCAGACCTACTCCTATCCAAGCTCCGGGAGGGTCATCAAAGAGAAGTCGCCTTATCATAATAGGGAATAAGGGTTTTACCTTAAAAACCGTCTATCTAAGCTACTCTGCGTTGTGTTCTGTATTTACCCTATAACCTATTACTAATAAGACTAACACGGTCTGTAGGACGGCTGCGAAAAAAGCATCAATGAGGAGGAGAGAGGTTTCTAATGTCCGGATCTGTTTATTTCAAAGTCCCAACAGTGAACAAGCATCGTCTGGTTCAATTAAAAATGGAATGTGCAATAATATCAATGAATTCAAACACTATGCCGTTTGTCATTAATACTAGACTAATCAAATACAATTAAAAAGAATGGTCTTCTTCAATGGAGCCTCGGTGGTGGAGCCTCGTTGAGTTGTTGATTTTCTTTGTTGCCTGGCGACAACAAAGAGATTGTTTTCTCGTTTCAAAGAGCTTCTTCTTCGTCTGTTCCCGTTTGCCGTCCTCTTCTGCTGGGGGTGGTGTGTGTGTTCTGTCTGTCTTGTGTTTCCCACACCCCCCTTTTTATCAATGAGCTGAAACCTCTCAGCGTGAGGTCATCAGTGACATCACACAAATTGTTTCCTCCAATCACCAGCCTTCATAGTTCAAATCTCAAAGGAGGTTGGACTGAGCCCAACTGCTCCATTTTTCATTGTTTCAAATCAAATGGATATTTACTAGTTAAAAATAGACTTAATACTTTTGGTATTAAGTCTCAAAACATTCATGGTTGAATTCTGCTTAATTCCCTAAACACATACATTCTATTTTTGTCTCAAAAGCATTTGGTTCTAGATGAGAATCACTGTTCAGCATAGTTTTATAGCATTGTAATCATTCCTTTTAGCTTAAGTTAAATAGCTACTAACAGTTATATTTAGTTATCATTTAAAATATGTCCAACTTGATTCAACCAAGGCTTAATTGTATACTTCAATAATTCTTCTCCTATATACAACATTGTTTCATATCATCCCATTCATTAGCCTTTATACAGTCCAACAGTAATACTTGCAGGTTGTTTCACACTAATGTAAGTATATTAAACCAGTAAAAATACATCTAAGTTACTTAAAGATAGTTCCTACTTGAAACCTCCCCTGACCAGCTGTCTGTCTTCTGTGTCACAAGACAGCTAGGTAAGCTAGATCACATCTACATGATATGCTCCATCCTTTGTTTAAACCTTTTGGCCAACACCCTGTAAATAGAGTCTCTGTTGACCTCCCATTGTCTCAGTGGTCACATTCCAAGTCCCCTCACACACACTATCCTGAGAACAGCCCTTGATTACATCATGTTCCCAGTATACTTTACTGTCTCAATTATTAATCATTAACTTTTATTAGACTAAAAGTGTATTACAGTCATTTTGCCCATAGTAAAGCTTACTTTAATTAACTGATTATCTATTGCAAAATACCTATTCTCTGCATCAAAGATCTGTTCTTCTGTAACTTGAAAAAACCTTTATCCCTTTTTGCACTTAATATCTTTTGGGGACAGTTCCACAGTATGTTTTTAGGAGCTATATTTATCAAAATATACGACAGCCTATTCTCAGTCCTTGCCCCACAATGGTGGAATGAACTACCCACCCCAGTTAGGACAGCCGAAACACGTCCAATCTTTCGCCGTCGACTAAAGACGCACTTCTTCAACCATTATCTGAATAAAAAATTAATAAAAAAATCTAACCCTAACTAACCGTACTGTCATGCACTTGTCCTAATAAACTAACCTACACTGTAGCACTCAACACCTTGATGAACATTGTTGCTCAGCTGATAGAGTTGTGCCCTTCCTGATGACTTGTCGTACAGAACTTGTAAGTCGCTTTGGATAAAAGCGTCAGCTAAATGACTAAATGTAAATGTAAATGTACATTGGAATACTGACAAAGCCATACTTGGTCATTTACTGTACAACTGGGTTAGGACATTTGTAGGGGCCAGTTTCGAATTGCAGTCTCCCGCAGGTGTTTTTTGAGAGTGTTTTTGAAGGTGGGTAGTGATTCACATTCCTTTACAACTTTGGGTAGAGCATTCCACATTGATGTGGCATAATTGCAAAATGTGTTTAGCAATTGGAGGAGAGGTACAGTGGAGGAGAGGTACAGGATAGAGAAGCCCGGGATGCATCCCAATCCATCCGCTCCGCACTCTACCTCCCCTCCTCCCTCCTTTGACCTCTCGACCATTGCCCCTTTTAACTCCCAGGATTCTCTCCTAAGGTCCTGCCTCAGCGGCATCCATGTCAAGTGCAGACTAACCTGCAGTTCTTCCTGCCCATAGGCCTCACTTCTCCTCCAGTGCTGTCCGTCTCCTACTCACACTCACTATGAATTGAAAATGGGGGATCCTGATGTAAACAAGACAAATGTCTTCCTCTGGTCTGCATCCCCTTAACAATTGTGTGTATTGAGGTTACCTATTGAGGTTACCAATTTCACCTCGGAAGTGATGTTCATCCTGGTCTAATGCTCAGAAATTACTATCCCTTCCCACAATGATAACCCATCACCAGGGATGCATTCTTCATGGGACCAAAGTTTTGTGAGCAGAAGCATGTGCACGCACACGCACGGATGTGCGTGGCACGCGCGTGCACACAGGAATGCGCTTCACTCGCCAACTTGCTATAAGTACCCCACCTGGGCTACTTTGCATATCAATAGCGCCGGTCGTCAGGTGTGTTAAAGACGTTCTCAGATACATTGAATGAATGAATGAATGAAAACTTTATTTAACAGATTGCAGAATGGGTACAATACAGTACGGCTCAATACATACAATTGTTAAGGGGATGCAGACCTGAGAAAGACGTTTGTCTTGTTTCCATCAGGGTCCCCCATTTTCAATTCATATAGACATTTATGACATACACAACATACATGACATTTATGGCATAGGGACATATAGGTATTTAGTACTGATACATTTGTGACATAGGCGGTATTCAAATATACAGTACTGTTACCCCTAGATCCTGACAGAGTATATACATATGATGGGGAGGGGACTGTACATTAGGAGGGGGTGGGTGGGTGGGAGGGAAATATACATACGGCGGGGAGGGAATATATACATGCGGTGGGGACAAGACTGTCTATTAGGAGGTGGTGGGGGTTTTGGGCATTTACGGTGGCCAGTTTCGAATTGCAGCCTCCCGTAGGTGCTCTTTAAGAGCGGTTTTGAATGTGGGCAGGGATTCACATTCCTTTACAGCTTTGGGTAGGGCGTTCCACATTGTTGTGGCATAATTGCGAAACGTGTTTAGTCCCTTGTTTGAGCCGAATCTGGGTTTCACATGATTTGTTGAGCTTCCTCTGGTGTAGTGGTTGTGGTATTCACTGACCTTTGGGAAGTATTTTGACATGTACATGGGCACCCCGGTCGTATAGTGTATCTTGTAGACCAGGCCCATTGCAAGTTGCTGTACTCTGTCGTCTACTCTAAGTCATCCTAGGTTGGCAAAGTGGGCAGGGGTGAGGTGGGTTCTGGGGTTCAGGTCAAGTAGTAGTCTGACCAGTTTGTTTTGTGATGTTTGTAATTTTGTTTTAAGCGCCTTTGAGGTGCTTTGGTACCATGAGGTGCACGCATAGTCATAGTACCCTTGAATGAGTGCTCCTGCCAGAGTCTTCAGGGTATTCTTGTTTACCAGAGAGGAGATCCGGTACAAGAATCTAGTTCGTTGGTTGACTTTTTTTATTACATTGGATGCCATTTTGTCACAGGAAAGATTTGCCTCTAGGATGGAACCCAGGTAGGTAATTTCGTCTTTCCTTGTGACAATATTGTCACCCACTGTAACTGAGAATCCGTCGGTCTTGCTGAGTTTGTTATTTGAACCGAAGAGAATGGACTCTGTTTTGCCCATGTGTAATGATAGTTTGTTATCAGCGAGCCATATGCAGATTTTGCCTAGTTCCGTGCTGAGGGTTTTTTCAACCTGCAATTTGTTCTTGTCAGAGACCAGCAGGGCTGAGTCGTCCGCAAACAGGAACAAATTGCAGTCACAGGCTGACGACATGTCATTTGCATAAATTAGGAAGAGTAGCGGTCCTAGTATGCTTCCTTGTGGAACACCACAGCTCACTGTGAGGGGGGGGGATAGAGTACCGTTTACCTCTACCATCTGTTCTCTCCCCTCTAGGTAGGATTGCATCCAGCTCACTGATAGGCTATCAAAACCAATTGCTTTTAGCTTGTCCATTAGAATGGAGTGATTGACAGTGTCGAAGGCCTTTTGTAGGTCCAGCATGACCATGCCGCAGTATTTGCCCGCGTCCACCTCTTGTTTGATGTGGTCGTTCAAATAGAGGAGGCATGTGTCAGTGGAGTGGGACGTTCTGAAGCCAGATTGGAATTCGTAGATTAGGTTTTTTTCCGCCAGGTACTTTTCGACCTGTTCGTAGACTATTTTCTCCATGACTTTCGAGATGGAGGTAAGAATAGAAACAGGGCGGTAGTTGCCTGGGTCTAATTTGCTGCCCTTTTTGTGTAGAGGGGTCACTCTCGCAATTTTGAAGTCCTTGGGGACGTGCCCCTGTCTTATAGAGAGGTTTATTATGTGTGTGATGGCGGCTGCTGCGTCTCTGAGGAATTTGGAGGGGATGTTGTCATGGCCAGTGGCCTTGTTAGGTTGGAGGGCGCTCAATTTTTTGAGTACCTCATCGGTTGTTACCATTTCAAGTTTGAAGTCGTCTTTGTGGACCCCTAGGTTTTTGTAGTATGCTACTATGTGTTCTACCCCATAATGCCCTGAGTGGGAGGGTAGTTTGTTTACCAGTGTTGTGGCTATGTTTGTGAAGAAGATGTTTAAGTAATTGGCTACATCCAGCTTGTCTGTGATGAGCGTGTTGTCCGTCTTTATGTTTATGTTTGAGAATCTGGTTTTAAGTTTTTTACTGCAGCCTAGTTGATTATTGAGTAATTTCCAAAGTTCGCGGGGTTTGTTTTTGTTTTCCTCAGTTTTGTCGTTGATGAAATTTCTTTTTGCGGTTCTGATCATGGTGTTTACGTCATTTCTTAGTCTGTTTCTTTGGATTTTTAGTTCAACCACGTGGGCTTGGAGTTCACTGTTTGAGCTTTTGGAAAGCTTTGTCTGACTTTTATGAAGTTCAGAGCTTGTGAATGAAATGTGTTACATTCCATTCGTAGAGGCAATTAGGCATCGTCTTTAGTCTGTGCCAGAGCCTTATAATCTATGACTCTGGTCTGAAGACAATAACTGACTACAAAGTCAGCGCCCCCTCAATGGGGAGCGACGACGGCTCTCTCGCGGACAAACTCAACTCCTTCTACGCTCGGTTCGGTGTAGACAGTGTCGCCGCTAGCCCTCTGGCTAGTGACGTCACTGGCGCACCGGCTGTTGTGGAGGGGGGGGGGCAACCGCGGGGGGGCGGGGGCACTCTCTCGTTGTCGGAACACAGTGTGAGAAGAGCATTTATGCAGGTGAACACCAGGAAGGCTGCTGGCCCAGATGGTATAACAGGACGCATACTTAAGTCCTGTGCCAACCAGCTTGCCCCGGTGTTCACCGCCATATTTAATCAATCCCTGGCGGAGTCAGTGGTCCCTGCCTGCTTCAAGATGTCTACCATCATCCCTGTACCGAAGAAACCCTCCCCAACATGTCCAAATGACTACAGACCGGTGGCACTCACCTCTGTGGTCATGCAATGTTTCGAGAGGCTGGTCAAGGACCACATTTGTGCCTCCCTCCCCAGTGATATGGACCCTATGCAATTTGCATACAGGACAAACAGGTCCACTGACGACGCGGTCTCCCAGGTACTGCACAGCACTCTCTCCCACCTTGACCGTCAGAAGGGGGGCTATGTGAGACTGTTGTTCATTGACTACAGCTCAGCGTTCAACACCATAGTCCCCACCAGACTGGTGGACAAGCTGATCGAGCTAGGTCTGAGCTCCGCCCTGAGCGCCTGGGTACTGGACTTTCTGAGTGAAAGACCCCAGGCGGTCAGGGTGGGGGGTCAGACCTCCAACACCATCACCCTGAGCATCGGGTCCCCCCAGGGCTGTGTTCTAAGCCCCCTGCTGTACTCACTCTACACACACGATTGTGTGGCCAAGTTCAGCTCCAACTCCATAGTGAAGTTCGCAGACGACACGTGGTGGTGGGGCTGATCTCGGACAACGACGAGAAGGCCTACCGGGAGGAGGTTGAGGTACTGGAACGCTGGTGCCAGGACAACAGCCTGCTCCTGAACATTGGTAAAACCAAGGAGCTGATCGTGGATTATAGGAGAGGACAGCAGGAGACACACACACCACTGACGATTAACGGGGCTACCGTGGACAGGGTGAGCAGCTTTAAGTACCTGGGGGTCCACATCTCAGAGGATCTGACATGGTCAACACACATAGACACAGTAGTAAAGAAAGCGAAGCAGCGCCTCTACCACCTGAGACAGTTAAGGAAGTTCAGAGTATCGGGGAAGATACTCCAGTCCTTCTACTCAGGAGCTGTAGAGAGCATCTTGACTGGAAACATCACTGCCTGGTATGGAAACAGCACGGCACAGGACAAGAAGGCCCTACAGAGAGTGGTGCGCTCAGCCGAGCGTACCACGGGTATTGCGCTACCTCCCCTGCAGGTTCTATACAACAAGAGGTGCAAATCCAGAGCCTGCAGAATAATGAAAGACCCCCACCACCCCAATAACAGCCTGTTCCAGCTGCTGAGGTCAGGCAGACGCCTGCGAACCCCAGCTACTAGGACGGAGAGGCTTAGGCTCAGCTTCTTCCCCCAGGCCATCAGAGCCTTGAACAATGAACATTGAGTGCCACAGAAACGGAACTATCCACACACAAGCACACACGAGCACACACACGACACGCACGCTGTGCACGCTCACACACTAGCAGCCACTTTAACACTTTAACACGAGCGGGCACACACTCATGCCGCACACACGCACACTTATGGCCAAGAGGAAAGGCCACTTTAAATTAGTATAACAACAGGAACAGTATATTGCACTACTAAAGCTACCTAGCATGTCCTATATGCTCTGTAAATACTATGTACAGATACCGAGATGTCACACCATGTTACCTGTTACCTGTTTATTGCACAATTTTGTTTTTTTATTGGATTCTATTATATGTTGTACCACTGTATTTTTATTGGATTCTATTATATGTTGTACCACTGTATTGCACATCGTCGCGGGCAAGACCACCCGCATTTCATTGTATACTTGTATGCCGTGACAATTAAAACTCTTGACTTGACTTGACTTGCTTAAGCGAGGGAACATTTATGCGCATGCGCGGGAGCGCGCGCACGTGCCGGGGAGCGTGCCTGCACGTGGCGTCATTAGCGTGCGCGCAGCCAATGTTGATAAGAGGAACGCAACTCTGCCCATCACCCGTCATCCCTGCGACCTCACTTCACTTCCAATTCGACCTCCATTAAATACACTATTAAATAAACCATGAAATACACCATGAAATACACCATGAAATACACCATTAAATACACCATTAAATACACCATGAAATACACCATTCAATACACCATTCAATACACCATTCAATACACCATTAAATACACCATGAAATACACCATGAAATACACCATTAAATACGCAGACCAAATCGGCCACTTTCACCTCGTCTAAGAGAAAACGAAAGGTGAGAGAAGACTAAAGAAAAACAACAGTATAATATACAATGGAATAAAATGAATGTACCATCAAAACGGATGAAAAAATCAAGTCACTTCAAGCTAAAGTGTTTTTGCTGACTCAGGTTTGTGTGAGTCAATATTTGTATAGACCTGTTCGCCGCCGACGTCATGACAAATATGCATGAGCAGACCGAGGCAGAAAGGAACATAATCCTGGTCAGAACAACGGGGCAGACTACAATATATTTTCATTTGTTAGCCATGCTAGTGATCTAAACAATCAATCCATGCCAAAGCGATATGTAAAAGGTGAAAGACTCACACTCACAGCCATGCTGATTTGGCAAAATTACATCCAACCGTTTTCGTTTGAAACTACTTTTAGTCAGGGGAGTGCCATGCCTTCTCTATTTGAACGACCACATCAAACAAGAGGTGGACGCGGACAAATACTGCGGCATGGTCATGCTGGACCTACAAAAGGCCTTCGACACTGTCAATCACAACATTCTGATTGACAAGCTAAAAGCAATTGGTTTTGATAGTTTATCAGTGAGCTGGATGCAATCCTACCTGGAGGGGAGAGAACAGATGGTGGAGGTAAACGGTACTCTATCCCCCCCCCTCACAGTGAGCTGTGGTGTTCCACAAGGAAGCATACTAGGACCGCTACTGTTCCTAATTTATGCAAATGACATGTCGTCAGCTTGTGACTGCAACTTGTTCCTGTTTGCGGACGACTCAGCCTGCTGGTCTCTGACAAGAACAAGTTACAGGTTGAAAAAGCCCTCAGCTCGGAACTAGGCAAAATCTGCATATGGCTCGCCGACAACAAACTATCATTACACATGGGCAAAACAGAGTCCATTATCTTCGGTTCAAATAACAAACTCAGCAAGACAGACGGCTTCTCGGTTACAGTGGGTGACAATATTGTCACAAGGAAAGAAGATATTACCTACCTGGGTTCCATCCTAGAGGCAAATCTTTCCTGTGACAAAATGGCATCCAATGTAATAAAAAAAGTCAACCAACAAACTCGATTCTTGTACCGGATCTCCTCACTGGTAAACAAGAATACCCTGAAGACTCTAGCAGGAGCACTCATTCAAGGGTACTACGACTATGCTTGCACCTCATGGTACCAAAGCACCTCAAAGGCGCTAAAAACAAAATTACAAACATCTCAAAACAAACTGGTCAGACTACTGCTTGACCTTACTCCTAGAACCCACCTCACCCCTGCCCACTTTGACAACCTAGGATGGCTTAGAGTAGACGACAGAGTACAGCAACTTGCAATGGGCCTGGTCTACAAGATACACTATACGACCGGGGTGCCCATGTACCTGTCAAAATACTTCCCAAAGGTCAGTGAATACCACGATCACAACACCAGAGGGAGCTCCACAAATCATGTTAAACCCAGATTCGGCTCAAACAAGGGACTAAACACGTTTCGCAATTATGCCACATCAATGTGGAACGCCCTACCCAAAGCTGTAAAGGAATGTGAATCACTACCCACTTTCAAAAACATTCTCAAAGAACACCTACGGGAGACTGCAATTCGAAACTGGTCCCTACAAATGTCCTAACCCAGTTGTACAGTAAATGACCAAGTATGACTTTGTCAGTATTCCAATGTACAGTGTACAGTGTCCCCCCCCCCTACCCAACCCCCCCCCCCCACCTCCAATGTACAGCCCCCACCCACCTACCCAACCCCACCCCACCCACCCAACCTCCCCAATGTACAGTTTCTACGTCAAATGTATATACACTCTTTTTCTGGACACTTTTTGTATCACAAACAGTACTGTATTTGCAAATCTGATATGTCATAAATGTATAGATGTAGCAGTACTGTCTATCTGTATGTCATGTATGTCATATATGTTATGATGAATTGAAAATGGGGGACCCTGATGGAAACAAGACGAAAGTCTTTCTCTGGTCTGCATCCCCTTAACAATTGTATGTATTGAGCTGTACTGTACTGTACCCATTCTGCAATCTGTTAATAAACTTTTCAATCAATCAATCAATCTCCATCTTTTAGCTCAGCAGCTCCGCACAGGTCCGAGGCAACTTAGTCACGTGACTCAGTTGGTATTGCTGATTGGCTCGGACACGGTATGTTTGTAAACAGCGAACAGGTCTATTGTTATTATGCTTTTACCCTTTTTACTATTCTCTGCATTGTATTGCTCTCTGTTTTTATTCTGTCTATTCTATGCTCATTGTATGTCTATTTTACTGCTGTGAAGCACTTTAGGCTGCAATTCTTGTATGAAAGGTGCTACACAAATAAAGTTTATTATTATTATTATTATTATTATTATTATTATTATTATTATTATTATTATTATTATTATTATTATTATTATTATTATTATTATTATTATTATTATTATTATTATTATTATTATTATTATTATTATTATTATTATTATTATTATTATTATTATTATTATTATTATTATTATTATTATTATTATTATTATTATTATTATTATTATTATTATTATTATTATTATTATTATTATTTCAATGTTCCATCATCATCATCACTGACTCCGTCCCACGACAGTGGAGACAGGCTCAGGTGGTAGAGCAGACATCTGGTAATCAGAAGGCTCCCGGTTCGATTCCGGTGTCGTGCCAAAATCCTACTCCCTGCCATGATTTGAGTGCCTCACTCATATTGTGGTAGGAGCTAGGCAGGGGCTAATACCCCCCTAACTTTTGATTGCAAAGTCTGACATTTTCAATTCCTGAAAAGGGGGTCAATGTCAGACTTTGCAATCAAAAGTTAGGGGGGTATTAGCCCCTGCCACAATATGAGTGCCCCCCTAACTTTTGATTGCAAGGTCTGACATTGACCCCCTTTTCAGGACTTTACATAGAGCCCACCAGGTGCAGGAATATCAAATTTGGTCAATGTCAGACCTTGCTATCAAAAGTTAGGGGGGCACTCATATTGTGGCAGGGGCTAATACCCCCCTAACTTTTGATTGCAAAGTCTGACATTGACCCGTTTTCAGGAGTTGACAGAGAGCCCACCAGGTGCAGGAATATCAAATTTGGTCAATGTCAGACGCAATCAAAAGTTAGGGGGGTATTAGCCCCTGCCTAGCCCCTACCACAATATGAGTGAGGCACTCAAATCGTGGCAGGGAGTAGGATTTTGGCACGACACCGGGATTCTGGTTAGCTCCTTCCGGCAGTGAGTCAAATCAAAATCAAATCAAATTTATTTGTAAGGCCCGACAACACACGTTAATGTCCCCATGGGCCGTACATGTCTTCTTTAAACAGGTCAAGAAGAAACATAACAATAAGTCAAGAACAGAACAAGAACACCATAAGGTCCAACAAATTTAAAATAAATGCAAATAAATGAAAGAATGCAAGCACTCCCAGACATACCCCACGTGAAGGTAAGGAAAAACTCACTAAAACCTAACAATAGGGAAAAAATGCTCCACAGGCAGTGTGGAGGAGATAAACCTTAGAAGGGCCATTCAAGGGGGGATCTCCCTTCTTAGATGTCTAGTAGTGTTGCAGACTAACAGTTGGTAAGCATGCACTCAAGTGTGTAGTGAAACACAGATGAGTGCATGCAATAGCAACTGAACATTTTGAAAGATTAAAGATAGAGCTGATAACTGAACATTTTTTTTGAAAGATTAAAGATAGAGCTGATAGCGAATCTATTTGAGGCACAGGGGCAGCGCAAAGAGGGTCGCGTCCTCCCCGTCTTAATCACGGGACATTCAACACTCCGGTCATTGCTCCGAGACAGCCGGAGACAGGGAGATGGGGGGCGGCGCAGAGAGGGTCGCAACCTCCCCGACATCATCGCGGGATGTCCAGCACTCCGGTCACCACTACGAGGCCGCCGGAGACAGGGAGACAGGAGGGCACGCAGAGGGGGTCGCATCCTCCCAGCCTTCATCACGGGACGTCCGACACTCTGGTCAGCACTCCAGGACAGCAAGTCGAAGTGTCCTTGAGCAAGACACTTAACTCCTCCCGATTAGATTAGCAGGTTGGCACCTTGCTTGGTTGTCTGTCTCTGCCGTCGGGAATGAGTGGAGTGAAAAGCGTTTTGGATAAAAGCTGCTATATAAATGCAGTCCATTTACAGTGCATTTACAGTGCTCCTTCAGAACATCTAATAATTGCTTAACTGAATCAACCAATAGGGGGCAGCATCATTTCTACTTTCATCTAATTAGACCTTGATGTCCTGCCTGTCTCTCTGGTGGGTTTTATCTCGCTTCCACAATCTTTATCTATCTCTCTCCCCCTCTATCTCTGTATTTGTCTCTCTCTCTTCTGTATCTCTGTATGTCTCTCTCTCTCTCTCTCTCTCTCTCTCTCTCTCTCTCTCTCTCTCTCTCTCTCGCCTCTATCTCTGTCTCTCTCTCCCCCTCTATCTCTGTCTTTGTCTCTCTGTCTCTCTGTCTCTCTCTCTCTCTCTCTCTCTCTCTCTCTCTCTCTCTCTCTCTCTCTCTCCGTTTCTCTCCTCTCTCTCAGTCTATGGCAACCGACAGGCTAAGTGCTCTCAGGGTGCTATCATGTTTGTTTGATGGAGGATAATTAAATGGGTAATAGAAACCAGCTTGCTCTCATCACTATCGATCTACACTCACCCCCCCCCCCCTCTTCTCTCTCTCTCTCTCTCTCTCTCTCTCTCTCTCTCTCTCTCTCTCTCTCTCTCTCTCTCTCTCTCTCTCTCTCTCTCTCCCCCTCCTCCCCCCCCCCCACCTCTCTCTCTCTCTCTCTCTCTCTCTCTCTCTCTCTCTCTCTCTCTCTCTCTCTCTCTCTCTCTCTCTCTCTCTCTCTCTCTCTCTCTCTTTCTCTCATACGCAAGTGCTTGCTAGTTGAATATCCCCAAGCTCTGGTTGCTAAGAGAGGGATGATACTCCCACGTCAACTATCAACACCCTTTCATGTTTTAATGGGGCTTTTTAACCTAATCCATACGCACGCACGCACGCACGCACGCACGCACGCACGCACGCACGCACGCACGCACGCACGCACGCACGCACACACACACACACACACACACACACACACACACACACACACACACACACACACACACACACACACACACACACACACAATCCCCCTTAAACCCACTAATGCAAAACATCAGGCCTAAATCCATACACAAGTCCTTGACCACCAGTTAGATCAAGGTTGGTTACTGTAGCTATCGCTGCAGAGAAGTGTTTAGGCTACTCCAGATGCATTCAGCTGTGGGGAGACACCACTGTCTAATATTCTTGCAGAAAGAAATGTGAAAGTAAAAAATCTAAATGAAAATAAATTGAAATCCCAACCTCCAATGTTACTGTGTGTGTGTGTGTGTGTGTGTGTGTGTGTGTGTGTGTGTGTGTGTGTGTGTGTGTGTGTGTGTGTGTGTGTGTGTGTGTGTGTGTGTGTGTGTGTGTGTGTGTGTGTGCGTGTGTGTGTGTGTGTGTGTGTATCATGGGCTAGCTATACTGTTTACTGTGTTCATACAGTTTGTATCCCATCACAAAAGATGAGTGTTTATTTTCCTGTTTTTTAATTTTTTTATTATTGTACAGTATAATATAGTATAATACACAGTCCACAAGTTAAGGTTGTGAAAAAATACTTTTAAGACGGCCACACACCTGAAGAAGCTTAAAGGTACTATAGATAACATTGAGCCACTAGATGTCCCCACTACTAGAGCATGTAGGGAAATGGTAAGTAGGGTGGGAACGCAGCAGTGTAAACAACTAATTGACTATATCATTAACCTCATTGAGCGCCACGCTCTTTCCCCATCCTTTTAGCAATGTTTGCGGACCCATCGTGTTGTTCTGTATTATAGCTATGGAGACAATAGTATGGCTCATTTGACAGGCATTGTTTATAGTCCATTACTGACTAATTAGTTAATTTCTACACACTGTAGTTTGTTACATGCTAAACATCGCCCCTTTTCCAAAAAAATCCAGTCTTTTTCCATAGATCACAAGATACGACGCTATTATATGCAATAAGCCCATATCGTTCTGGTTGATCGCCTGAAACCCCAAATACTCCCAAATCAAAGGTATATACCATGTACATATGTGCCTTCACAAAATCATCAAGGGGGGGGGGGGGGGGGGGGGGGTCGTTTCAACTAGAAACTGCAATTGTGTTTGTCGAGCATGTTTTTACGTCGGTAAAACACGAAACTGTGATCGTTACAAAAACATGTTTCAGGTTCGGTAAAATAGACATAGAATATACCTTACCTTAGCCAGAAGGTGTAACGGTTCCAGGGAGCACAATGTGAACATTGGTCTCCTACCTCCCTCCAGTAGTCTCATGAAACCTGGGCACCACCAGATAAGATAATAAGATAAGATAAGATATTCCTTTATTAATCCCCTTGGGGAAATTCCAGTGACACACACATAAGCTCATCGTCTCATTAATAACAACATATCACAATCATTACATTTTTACAGTAACAACGGCACAACATAAATTCACACAGACATGTACATTTGTTGACACATGTCATCTACAGAGTGCCTGAGACGCCATATGCGATAGTCGGCTGCAACAACAACAAAGTGTCTGAAACAAAGTGTTGTTGCGCCAGGTGGCGGGAGGGAGGGCGGAAAAGATTGTCCAGAGGGAGGGGGCATGGACTGGGGGATAGGACTTTGGTGATGAAACAGTCTTAGGCCCTGCCCTCCAGCATGCATACTAGTCGGCTGCCGTCACCATCACGTGGGAGTGGCGCCGGGCGTACACGCGGGAGGGGGGATTGGGTAGGGATTGGGGGTGGGGAAGCCGCTCGCCACTCTTATCTCCCAGAGGGCCTTCGACTCCACAGCTCTCTGGTTCGACCTTGGTCCAGGATTTGTTTTGGCTGACTGTCTGGCACATTTATCCCAGCCATGTCACTTTAAATTTGATTTGAATAGAGTGAAATATAACTCTATTGATTTGAGTGGAGTGAGTTTTAACAACTCCGTCCAAATGACTGAATGCATTATTAGTCCAAGTGTCCAAGTGTCTTAATCAGTTCATTTTGGTAGGTCCTGTGTGCGGTAAACAGATCCAAAATCTTCTTATTGCAGTCCAAAAGCTTCGATAATCCAAAAATGACCACGTCTTCAAGTTGGTAGCCCGATTATGATGTCCCAATAGGCAGAGAGGGTTAGCCTTATTCTGCTTCTTGAAGAAAATATGCAATCCACTGATTAGATCCATTTAGAGTTGATTTGAGTATAGTCCGGCCACCGGCACGAAGCAGAGCAGCGTCGGGCTCCATGGAGCAGTAGAGGCGGCGGGTAGGAACGGCCTTGAGGAGCCTGGGGAGAGGAGAGAAATGCGACTGTCTCTGGGAAGGGCTGGGAAGGATGGTGCAGGCTTTCATATTGCCTGTGCTGACAAATATGATTAGTGTGATTAATAGTATGATTAACACATTGGGGACGAACCACGTATTATACGTGTTTCGAATCCATGCGTTTCTGGACAGAATCACGGATAAAGCCGTGCAAGTTGTTATTGCTTTTATTCCATTTTAATAACCTGTTCAAGGTCGCCGAGCGGCACTGCAGATTTTCAATACTCTATGAATTCTACAATGTACAATACCGGCCAGATCCTCTTAGGGGCGCTATCGCGCTACTGCAATGTGCCCTGTGGGCGAACGGATCACTTTTTTTTTTTTTTTCAATGGAGATTTTTAGTAGCCGGATTCTGAATCAGCATCCTGTAGCTTGGATTATGTTTCGAATCGCAGATTTCACCATGCAATACGGGATTTATCATCAGCCAATGGACATATCGATCTACCAGATGGCGATCGATAACGGGAAATGCTCGGGGGTATCCCACCGGCTCATGGTAAGATCTTTTTCACATAAATTACAGCCCGATCAGAGCTTGCTATGATACTCAACCAGCCGACCAGCGTATGTGGCTAGTTAGACAGGGGTTCCCAAACCTTTCAGGCCGGGACCCAGAAAATAAGGCGTCAGAGAGCCGCGGCCCAATGCACATCGTCAGGCTTTTTTTTTTTTTTTTTTTGCCATGCGACCGATTTTTTAGGCCAAATATCACTTTAATCCTATTAAGTTAGTTCAAGTTAGTTATTCATTTATATGTGCTATTTATGAGAGGGCTAACTTGTTGCAAAATAATAATGATAATAATAATAGCCTCATTAAAATACTATTGTTGCTTCGGTTGTTTTCAGCGTTTTATGTGCATAATCTGTTATTTAGTTTGAAATGTTCGTTGAAATAAGTAGATTTTTCGTTTTGTTTATTTATTAAGTTAATATAAAACCATATAGTCACATTTTAGAATACAATAGAATATAATTTTAGAATACAACTAGAAACACTGTCCTGGCCTGCTTCTAAGTTCAGTGACCTGAAAAAAAAAAGAAAAAAAAAAGATTTGGATTTTTTATTTATTTTTTTAATCATCTCGCGGCCTCCCGTGGCTGCTCGCGGCCCACCTTTGGGTCGCGACCCCGACTTTGGGAACCACTGAGTTAGACGAACACTGTTATTGGTAATCAATAATAATAAACGATGTCCCCCGCCCCCCCCCCCCCCCCCTTTCATGCATACATGCATTGGGACAGTCCCGATCATATGCAGTTTTAGTTATTTCTGTAGCATCTGTAAAACGGAAATGCCATTGGATATAACGTTAGCAGCTATTATTAACAAAATCTCGAGGCGATCGCTGTGTCTCTCTGTCTCCGAGGAGGAGGAGCCCTTGCAAAGCAAAACAAAAACAGGAAAAGGTGTATGCACACCAAGTTCAAAATGTAGGCGATACTGCCACCTGGTGAGATTCGATCTGCATTGCAATTCCAAAGTAGGCAGATGAATCAGAGACATCTAGTGGGCTCCGGCTGACCGTATAGAACGGGGATCAAAGGAAAATATCAAAGGATCAAAACCTGAGTATACTCGGGTTTCTGACACTCAACGGTCGGCGAGATAACCCGACTTTACTCGGGTTTAGCCACCAAAGAGTTAATAATTCATTTTGGACCCGCCAAAATGGTTTAAATGATACATTTATAAATCAATAATTTATTTGGGGGATAAGCAATACATTTTTTCTGTACCTTTCTAAAAGCTCTGTTGATGTATTATTGTTATGTCTTTCTTTTTTAATGATTAGTTTACATACACATTTTATCTACAGCACCTTTAAATAATGTAACTATTACTGGAAGCACAATCAATACTGAATATAACTCTCTGAATGAAAGCCCTCTTCTGTGTTTCCAGCAAGCGGAGTCAGCCAACTGACATGAACTAACCTTTCATTCAACACAAACGTAAACGCAGTGTGTGAAATATATTTTTATAAACATAAACCATTTATTAACCATTAACAGGCAGAGAGATATCTCCACTACTGAGTACCACATAAGTTCTGTATCATAGTGGATCCGCTCGGCGTCACTCATGCACTATCCCCGCATGTGCACACGCACTGAATAAAGACCACAATGTACCTTTATATCCCAATATTTGTCTGACCACACCCCTATCAGCTTACCTACATAAGCAGGTGTGTGGTCACCTGCTCTCCTCCTTCTCGCTTTCACCACAAGCCTTCGGAGATCCCCACTTGACGTGTTGCTAGTAGGAGGAAGTTGGAAAACAAGAGATACGTTGACATCATATCTTTATTTTCTCTCTCACTATTTTCGAGAAAATACGGCGATATTGTCTTCGTACTGGAGTGTCTGGAAGATGATGATCATTCTACACCTCCGTCGGGTTTCGTATTGGGAGTTTATGCCGCTACATGCCTCTCAACTGCAGTCCTCCTTGCTGGGGCTGGTTGCGGTAAAGCCTTTCAGCGACACAGCTGGACTGTAGGACGCGCTGCTGTTGTGAGAAGCGGTGGGTTCCAGGTTGGTGAGTGATGTTTTGCTTGCGAGCTCCACTTGTCTGTTAGTGCTATGGGGACTAGCTGACAATGTTTACGAACACCGGCCCCAGATTAGGGTCTTTAGTTCAGCCTCTTAGGCAACAGCGGAAGACCTTGGTCTGAAGCCCATTATAGTTAACTAGTGGGCCACGACCAGTAACACTGGTGATCCCTGTGTTTTCTGGACGAGTGGATGTTTCTCTGTCACCGTGTAGGCCCCGTCTTTCATATACAAATGAGAGTATTCCCTCACAAGGAAATATGGGCATGTATGTTCGTTATCGGAAAATCTGTGTTCAAGTCAGCTACGGCCCAGATGGGACTTGTGCTGGCTCCGTCGGATGTTGGTAAAATCACCGTTGTAAAACTGTGTTAACATTTCGTTTCTCTTCTCTCTTAAACAGTGAGGAGGGTTTCAGAACGGCGGCCTGTCTGAGTGATTGTTATATCATTGTGTACAAGTTCAGGTGATAGCTGCTTAGCTTACGTGCTAGTGGTGGCCTACTGTTAGCCAGTCAGCTGTTAGCTGCGGCGCTAGCCTGTTGTGATCACTAGGCTAGGAAACGTTAGCTTGCGTGCTAGTTGTGGCCTACCTAGGCTAGGCTAGGAAACGTTAGCTTGCTACTATCGGCCGAGGGCGGCCGTTAGCTTAATGCTACACTGTTGAACGTGCTGTGACTATAACATGTTTTAAACACTCTTGACTACGACGTCATCTTTGACAGAGGATGTTCGTCGAACCTGCCCTGAGCCAGGACGGCGAGGACTGCGTCAAGGGGGACCGTAGCGTCGGGATGGAGCGGCGACGCTGCACAGGTCGACAACACAGGACGGCTGTGTTTACTACGGTGCCTTGTTAGAGACTGCAGTTTCGCTTGATCTGCGCTCAAGGTAGGCAAGGTCCTGACCAGACCTTGAACACTTCTTCTTGCTTTCCCTTCTAAATGGTTTGTAAATAACGATGTTTCCAAAACGAGTGTTGCTGCACTACATTTAGGATACAACGCGAGTTATGTGTGAATTGTCTTGTCACTGGTAGTAGCTTCTCCATGCAAATCGGGTTGTTTGTTACAGATGTGAAAATGAGCTGGTTTGTTGTGTTGAGAAACATTGTGTGTTCATGTACCATGTACTCACAACTAAGGGGGTTAAACTAACCTATAAAGCTATGCTTAGTGACATATGAGTAAAGAATGATTCTTTTCTCAGCCTGTAATGACAATGAACAGTGTGTTCACATATTAACAGGTTTACCTGTTTAACTGGCCGTATTAAGGGTAAAGTAGGAGGGTTGTGTTTCCCCCCGATTCCCTGGGGACTTCTTCATCCTCCTCTCAGACATGTTGTTACACTATATTGTGTCACTGTGTGGTAGGGATACGATGTAACCCTTAGCTTGATTGCTGAGGTTGTGCTGAAACTGCTTGAGGAACTTTATTTTCCTAAAAGAAAAGATTGTTTGGTCGCTTTTCGTGTGTGCTTAGCAAGGCCTGTGGCCGATACTAATAGAGAATTATGTATTCTCTCATTATGAAAAACGGCGTTCCTCTGTAGAGTGTTTTTGCCATTTTTTGTAGGTGATAATGGGTTGTGTGTGTCGTGTGACCTACAACTGGGTTGGGCTGGCCACAGAAGCACATGTGTAAGTTTGGTACCGGGGCTCTTGGAGGGCCCTCTCTATTCTGTGTTTTTTCCTTAGTAAAAATCAGATAGCAGGTTAGCACATGCGCTGTGTGAAGCTGTTAGACGCTTCATGGAGCTGACTATGACTGCGTCATACTCTTTTTGTCATTACATCGTATCATGGGTGTGGGGTCGTAAAGGGGTGAACTGGTAACCTTTCCTCCCCCTTTTTTCTGTTGGTCAGGGGTAAACCCACCTGTCCTTCAAGGTTCCTGTCACGTTGCGGTTCGGCACGTTACAGGGTGAGGGGGGGGGGGGGGAGTTTCCTGGTCCCACGCCCTGGAATATTGGGCGTGTGCACCGCAGAAATTCCCCCGCCATAGAGTACGTCACTGTGCGTGTCTCTGTTGGTAGGACTTCCGTGTGCTGTTCAGGTCCATGTGATGGATCTGTTTCGGGGGGTGGTCAGGGCTCCTCCTCACGAAGCTCCTATTCGGGCCTTCTGTGAGTTGGGACTCTCCTTCCATGTGAGGGAGCCTCCTCAGAGTACAGCGCCTCCTCCTCAGATTGTCAAGGTGAGTGGAACCTCAAGAAGGAGTCCTACTCTATTGTGTGTGTATTCGATTCAATTCGATTATTGAGTGTGTATGGGTTCAGTGCCTCCTCCCCGGAGAGCCCTAAAACCAAACTTTTACATGGCTCAAGGTGCAATATATTCTTTTCAATCTGTACAGCTCGCGTGGGAAGTCTCTCTGGGGATTTCCGTCTCCTTCCTATGGTAGGGTGGTGGGATGTAAAAATGTGAAAATGTTTTACCCCCGGCTGTGTAGACTGGGATACATGCTGTTGGTGCTTCCTTCTTTTCTATTAAAAAGAGTTGGAGTTAGGAAGTATCACACCCCTCTTGTCGTTCCCCTGGGCGCCTTGGGGATTCAATGACAGGTCTAAATAGCCTGTTCATTGATGTGGTTGTGTCCCGACGCACGCATAGTGCTAGCTCGGGGTGTTCTGTAATCAGGCGACTGACTGGCACGCCTTGGTTGCTTGGGGTTAAAACGGCGTTTTTATAAAGCAACTGGGATGGAGGTTTTTCCTCTTCCGACGACCTGTTTTGGTTGTCGACGGATTCTCGTTCATATCTGGCGGATGATGACGGAATGGATCTGAACATATGTAGAGGGGTCTCACGCCCTGGGGGTGGGCCACCGGGCGCGGTTCGCCCCGAACGTCTGGGTGGCGCCTTCTTTTCATGTTTAAGATCAACACGCATATCTGCCCCTTCTCCTGGAGTAGGCATGTCGGCGTGGTTAGGGCACGGGACTGGTTCTGGTCACGCTGGTCTGGATCAGTTAAACCCGTTGTCCGCCGGGGATGCAGATCTGCTGTTCTGGTACCCTGAGGGACTTGGGCTTTTTTCAGGGGGAAAAATGCCAGGTCCGTCCGGGTGTCACAGGGTTAAGCGCTATGGAGACCCTGGTTGGGTACATTTTGTACTCAGCACTGTCGTAATGGCTTACGGCCATGCCAACCTGTACACGCTCGATCTCGTCAGATCTCGGCCGCTACACAGGTTGGTCCTGGTTAGTACTTGGTTGGGAGACCGCCTGGGAATTCCAAGTACGGTGTGCTTGGGGCTGGTTCTCCATTATTTTCGCTCCTCTCTCACGCATGGCGAAGAGGGGCCTGTTGGGGTGGTCTTTGACCTCCTCTGGTGACCCTGTGCTTCCCGTATCGCCGGGCCCAGTCCGAAGTAATGTTTCGTCGACCCGTAGGCCTGGGTTAACCCTTTTTTGAAAACTGAAACACTTGTACTGCGGTATAGCCGGTGTATACCTGCAGGTGTGTTTTGGAGTTTTTTCTTGAGGGGTTATAGGAACAACCACCGCATTGGGTAACACCAAGGTGGTTGATTCCCTGGTGTGTTGGAGCAGTGTCAACTCCCGGGTTACCCGGTTGAGGGTGCCCCTGCACGTTCATGACGTCTGCCAATCGTGTCAGCCTTCTCTGCCTCAACCCCTCTGGGTGGGTTTTTTTTAAATGGAGGCTTGGTCATGCAACAACGCCAGCATACGCCCCTTCCGCCGGGGCGGCTGTGTTCAGCTGTCCCCTCTGGCGCCTGTCTCGTCCGCAGTCTCCAGGCTCGGGTTAACAGCCTGTTGCCTGGTTTTTCCCTGGTGCGCTGCCTGCTTCCGTTGGTCAACCTTTTTTGTGTGCTTACGGCCATGCTGACTGCCTGTTCTGCAGGGTCAGTGTGCCAGGCGGTGGACTATTGGGGGGACAGGGCCCGCTCGGCTGAGGGGCCTTTGTCCGAATACGCTGGCGATGTGGGGGGCGGGGTCACTAAGTGCCCACCTGGTGGGGTCTTGATGCTGGCATCATGGCCTTCTCCGGGCCCCGTTCCAGGGGGTCCAGTCCCTTTGGTGGGTCTGGGCCTTCCTTCGCGCTCCGCTGCTACGGCCTTGCCACGGGGTTGGGTTAGCCCTTGACCCCGTGATTCTGGGGGCAGTAACGAGGTTGTTCCCTCCGTTCGTTCCCGGGTGGCATGCGGGTTGTGCGTGTGTGTAGTCATGGGGTCAGGCCACGGTCTGCTCACCCTGTGCGTTGAGTTTCTTGAGTGCCTCTTCGCACGGTCGGGTCCGTCGCCCTCCCGGGAAACCCCCAATATGGGGGGTGCCCTCCATTAGGGGGGGTCGGGGGGGCTCGGCCCTCCCTGTTCTGATGGTTGTGGGGGGCCTTCAGCGGGGTGTATTTGTCGGCCGGTGGCTCCGCTCGGCCTCCCTTGTGCATGAGTGACGCCGAGCGGATCCACTATGATACAGAACGATAGGTTATGACTATAACCAAGTTCTGTTAATAGTGGTGACACTCGGCGTCCGACGCCGCTGCAGCCCTTGATCTCACCTTGTGGTGAAAGCTTGGGAAGGAGGAGAGCAGGTGACCACACACCTGCTTATGTAGGTAAGCTGATAGGGGTGTGGTCAGACAAATATTGGGATATAAAGGTACATTGTGGTCTTTATTCAGTGCGCGTGCACATGCGGGGATAGTGCATGAGTGACGCTGAGCGTCACCACTATTAACAGAACTTGGTTATAGTCATAACCTATCGTTCTAAGGAGGACATTGACACCGTTAGGTTCAAAAGTGTATGGAAATGCAACCTGTGTCAACAAGACTGAAGGATACAATATGAACCATATTTTGGTTTGGTAACCAAGGTCGTTTTTGGGAAAATGCCAGATGCCAGACGGAGAGTAGGAGGGGTACAGCATTAAGCCCACAAGTGGAGGTGTGCAGAAACTGTACAAATACAAAGTGTTTATTATCTTGGAGAGCTTGCTTGCTTGCTTACTATGTGGGTGTACACTCCCACACTAGAGAGTAATGCTCCATGGACCAGCTCGCATCAATTTGTACTGACTAATTCTTAGTAAACCTCAAGACATACTGAACTCTATTCACTGTGTTTGAGTTATTCCTTATATTATTTTGGTATTTTTCTAGTAGAGCAAACCTTGTACCCTGGGACATCTGGCCCAGCCGGGGGTTTTGTACCTTAGCCTGCATTTGACTCGTCTCGTCTCACTAAACCGCTTAAACAATGTTGAAACATTGGTCTGAATGGCCGGTAGAGGGCAAAAAGGACCACAACATATTTGCTGATTTGATCAGGTTTTCTTGTGATAATGAGGAGAAAGAGGAACACAAATTGAAGGAGGTGCAAGAGTGAAGCAAATATTTACAACCATGCGGTCCGGCGGACTTGGAGATGACAATTGCCTGAGCCAATGGTTTCAGAGCCTTTTTGATTTGTGGCCCCTAGAAACCGAGGGATGCCTATCCGCAACTCCCCCCGCCAGACAGAGAGCGGTCGTTACAGTGCGTTATGGTGAGTTCCCAGTGGCAATGAATAAAGTGTCTCGTCTTATTTTTCTCTTATCTTATACATATATTCTGCGGGTGACATGCAGGTTTATTTCCATGCGACATGTGTTCTGTTATATATCGCACACCATTTATCTTTTCCCAGTGTGACCATTTTATTTGTGCATTTCATAAAAAGCACAACGTGTCTCCCACGTGTCCTCTCTGCCTGCCCGCTATTCTCCGTATAATGCACCTTGTCTCCCCTGACATGTGTCTGTGTGGCGATGATTAGCTTTGATGGATGATAGTGACCCGGTAATTGTGACAAGGACACAGCATTAACATTGGAAACGTTGCGACAATGGAACCATGCAGCTGCGTGGGCACTGCATTATGCAGACAGATGCTGGATGGATGGGTGAGAGAGAGAGAGAGAGAGAGAGAGAGAGAGAGAGAGAGAGAGAGAGAGAGAGAGAGAGAGAGTAGAGGATGAAGGGGTAGAGGAGGGGGATGGATGGATGGATGGATGGATAGATGGATGGAAAGAGGAGAGTTAGGGCTGGGGGGTGGGTGGGGGGTGGGTGGAGGAGGCTGGGGAGGCGACTGGACAGATGGAGAGATGGACAGAGAGAGAGAGGCAGGAGGGAATAATGTGAGGGGATCTGGATGGAGGGATGGACAGAGAGAGAGAAATGAGGGAGGAGGGGAGGGATGGATGGAGGGTGCAGGGGACGGGTCAGGATGGATGGAGGGGTGGATGGATGTAGAGAGAGAGGAGGAAGAGACTGAAGGGAGCAACAGAAGAGAGGTGAGGAGAAATAAAGGATGGATGGAAAGATTAATGGAGAGAGAGAGAGGAGGAAGAGAGTGGGGGGTGGTGGAGGGGGCAAGGAGGGGACAGGGTGGATGAAGAGAGAGAGAGGAAGAAGAGAATAAAGGAAGGGAACAAAAGAGGGGTGTGGTGAAAAAAAGGATGGATGAAAAGATTGATGAAGAGAGAGAGAGTAGGGAGAGATTAGGGAGGGAGGGACGGAGGAAGACGTAGCAAGGAAGGACAGAGGGATGAGAAGAGGGTGAATGGGGGTTGGAAGGAGAGAAGAGGGGGGCGTGTGTGGAGGGAGGTGGTGAGATGGTTGAAAGTAGAGGATGGAGACAGAGGGGAGATGGATGGATGGATGGTACAGAGAGATGCATGAGAAATAATACAGAGAGACGGGAAACAAAGAGATGGAGGGGGTGACTCCCCAAACATCTATCTTAATTAAAAGCAGAATAAAAGCTCTGTGGTCTAAACACCTGGAGACCGCTGAATAATAACGTGAATGTTCAAGAATTGGGAATTGAATTGGATGTGAAAATGATGATGCCCACACTCTATAATAGAAAAGCTACACCTGGGGGACTCAGTGTATTCCCTGCCTTCATTATGCAGCGCTGGGCCACCGCAGCAAGAAAAAAGAAAAAAGTTGCCACTGCTAGAAAATGGATTTCATGAAAAAAGATTTACATTACAACGAAGCCCGGTTTCCCACAGAACACGGACACGTGAGGTGGGGCCTGTGTTTGAAAAGGTACCATAGTATTAAAAAGAAAAATGATAATAGTACCACCATGGTATTTCTATAATAACATTGCACAGTTAAAAAATAGGCACTTTTTTCTTTTCTCTTTCTTAGGTAGTAAGAGAGTTTTGTTTTAAATGTTTAAGTGCTTCCTTCTGCCCCTTCTCAAACTCATCCTTGTTTATTTTTCTATGGATGACTCCTTTATTTATCTTTACATTTAGTCTTTACTGTGATTTGTATGTTTGTTGTGTTCGAGATAAATAAAGATAAAATCTAAATCTAAATAATGATTTTGTCTCTACCATCACTGCCACCATGGTAGTGACCAGAACAATGACAATGTAGTGACAAAAAATTATGGAAATACCATGATATCAGCATGGATTATATGAAACTATACCATGATATCACCATGGATTAAATTAAACTATACAATGATATCACCATGGATTAAATTAAAGTATACCATGATATCACCATGGATTAAATTAAAGTATACCATGATATCACCATGGATTACATGAAACTATACCATGATATCACCATGGATTAAATTAAAGTATACCATGATATCACCATGGATTATGATATCACCAAGGATTAAATTAAACTATACCATGGTATTATTTAAGTATACAATTGATATCATGGTAATACATGACTTTCACCGTCACAGTACCATGGTAAATTATTTATACGATGGCCATGGTACCATAAAACAAAAATGACCATTGAACAACTGCCATGATACTTCTTTGTTAGAGTGTACCGTAGTGTTTTCTTCATAATAAAGTATCCAAATAATACCAGCTTTAATGTAACAACTGTATACCATTTATACCACCAGCTGGGTTGAGCAGGTTTCCATTAAAACCTGATCTATTAAAGATCCACGGATCATGGCGTCGCGAGTGATTTGACATTTGGGGTGGGGCCAGGGGGTTTGTTTGACGTTCAATTGACAATTTTGATTGACGTTTGATTGATTTAAAAATCCAATTGTATTAGACACTTTCTTTGGTGTTTGACGCAACTCACATTTTCCAATGGATTTCTTTAGATGACAAATAATTTTTGTGAATTCTTTGTGGTGCATAGGTGCCAACAAAGTAGTATAATAATCCTACCTGCTAAGATTTTGATCACACACAAAATCCACCATATTACACCAACTGAATAATGTAATTGAATTGTTTGTAATTACATTACCGACCAGTAGGAGTCGCAGTTTACAACGACCAGGACTCGTGAACACTTAAGGCAACCAACTTGCACTTCCGCATTTCTCTGATTGGCCGAGCGCCTTCCACGTTTCTCTGATTGGCCGAGCGCTAAGCTCCAGGAGAGAAAACCCGCCGTTCTTGCCCGACTGATGGGAGCCGAATCCCGGATCCGATTTGTCTGATGAATACCCGCAAAACATGGAGGTCCCGAACGCATGGAAGTATTGATTGCGCCGTAACGAATCATTAAAAAAAGATACCGTTAACTGGAATATGTTGTGCCTTTACACATATGTTGGATTATGTAATTGGTTTGTCATGACAAACAAATAAAAAAATCGCGATTTACCCGGTGGCTACAACAACACACAGTGACTACATGCATGTCGGGCAAGTCGGGCAAGAACTGCGGGTTTTCAGCCTCTCTCCTCTCTCCTGGAGGCATGTATACTTTCCGCAACGGAGTTCGGTTTCCGGGTTCCTCTGATTGGCCGCAACCCCCACGTGACCCGCCCCCCTTATCCCTGCCGCTGCTGCTCGCCGCTGTGTTGCAGCGCAGAGCGCTCGCTTCCTGAGTCAAGAAACGCGCCACTCTGAAACGCGCCACTCTGAAGTCAAGAAACGCGCTGTTGGTAACACCACCCAGCCATCAGCTGTTCAAGAAACGCAGTCATCTTAATATGCTGCTTATGCATAAGCAGCACATTAAGATGACTGCGTTTCTTGACTCAGAAGATGACGCGACAATATTAGTAAACAAGAGAGCTCTGTCATTGAAGTGGGTGGTGTTACCAACAGCGCGTTTCTTGACTCGTAGGCTTGACTCAGGCGTCTATGCCAAATACAGCTGATAACTGCATAAGCAGCATATTAAGATGATGCGACAATATTATTAAACAAGAGAGCTCTGTCATTGAAGTGGGTGGTGTTACCAACAGCGCGTTTCTTGACTTCAGAGTGGCGCGTTTCAGAGTGGCGCGTTTCTTGACTCAGGAAGCGAGCGCTCTGCGCTGCAACACAGCGGTGAGCGGCAGCGGCAGCGATAAGGGGGCGGGTCACGTGGGGGTCGCGGCCAATCAGAGGAACCCGGAAACCGAACTCCGTTGCGTAAAGTATACATGCCTCCTGGAGCTTAAGGGGGAGCTTAGTATTCCTGCCTCTGAGGAGCGCGTCGCGGCTCATGCGCATGCGCGCGCTCGGCCAATCAGAGAAACGCGGAAGTGCAAGTTGGTTGCCTTAAGTGTTCACGTGACCAGGACACCTACCCCACCTGCTTCCCACCCGCTAAGAAAGGACGACTGACCACGCAGATCCCAGAGTCTCTGCGGTGGTAGGCAAGCGCTTAGTCCACTGCGTTACCCAGCCACTCCAAGCCAGAGGAAATCTTGCATGATTTCACAACGAAGGTCACTTTCACATCCCAGGTCACCAGTGCAACAGAACAATCCAAGGGAAAACTGTAGGAAACAGAAGCACTCATCTAGGATCAGTTCTGCCTTTCAATGAGGAGTAAGATGAAGTGGACCCGGAGGACTGGCTTACTGACCTGGGATCAGTATCTCCACCCTGAGACTCTTTGCAGACATGCAGATAGGCCACTGTCTTTGTTCTGGTACACACACACCCAGGTTAACACACAGACTGTCTTTGTTCTGGTACACACACACACTCAGGTTAACACACAGACTGTCTTTGTTCTGGTACACACACACTCAGGTTAACACACAGACTGTCTTTGTTCTGGTACACACACACACTCAGGTTAACACACATACTGTCTTTGTTCTGGTACACACACACACACTCAGGTTAACACACAGACTGTCTTTGTTCTGGTACACACACACTCAGGTTAACACACAGACTGTCTTTGTTCTGGTACACACACACACTCAGGTTAACACACAGACTGTCTTTGTTCTGGTACACACACACTCAGGTTAACACACAGACTGTCTTTGTTCTGGTACACACAGACACAGGTTAACCTAAACACACACACAGACAGTCTTTGTACACAGAGGTTAACCTAAACACACAGACAGACAGTCTTCGTTCACAGAGGTTAACCTAAACACACACACAGACAGTCTTCGTACACAGAGGTTAACCTAAACACACAGACAGACAGTCTTTGTACACTCAGGTTAACCTAAACACACAGACAGACAGTCTTCGTACACAGAGGTTAACCTAAACACACAGACAGACAGTCTTTGTACACAGAGGTTAACCTAAACACACAGACAGACAGTCTTTGTACACAGAGGTTAACCTAAACACACAGACAGACAGTCTTCGTACACAGAGGTTAACCTAAACACACAGACAGACAGTCTTTGTACACTCAGGTTAACCTAAACACACAGACAGACAGTCTTTGTACACTCAGGTTAACCTACACACACAGACAGACAGTCTTTGTACACAGAGGTTAACCTAAACACACAGACAGACAGTCTTCGTACACAGAGGTTAACCTAAACACACAGACAGACAGTCTTTGTACACTCAGGTTAACCTAAACACACAGACAGACAGTCTTTGTACACTCAGGTTAACCTACACACACAGACAGACAGTCTTTGTACACAGAGGTTAACCTAAACACACAGACAGACAGTCTTCGTACACAG
>NC_140175.1:77153165-77170418 GCF_963971535.1 Notolepis coatsorum
TCACCAGCTTGTTCAGTTTGTTGGAGGAGGTGAAGAGGGGTGAACAGGAAGTGAAGTGGTGTCTTCTTTTCTCTTCTTTTTCATTTCTTGTAAAACTGAATAAATAAATAAAACACAAATGGATTTTTCATTGCTTACAAATAGCCTCCATGCATTCTACAAAACCTACAAGCCAAAGCACAACATACAAAGTAAAAGGGGAGAGGAGATTTGTGTCTGACTGCATGGAGAGTTCTTACACTGTAGTCCTTTACTGTTTGACATCTAACCTAAGAGACACATGGTTAGAACTAACCACTAAGAAACCACTTTACAGGTACAGTATCACTGTTTTACAAACAAACTGCCACAAGCTGGTGCTAAAGAGCGTTAATTTAAAGGCCACATAATGTGTGACATGACAAATCTATCCTATCCTATTGTATTGTATTTTACTATATTCTATTGTATTGTATTTTACTCTGTTGTCTTCTATTTTACTATATTCTATTCTATTTTACTCTATTCCATTCTATTCTATTTTATTGTCTGGAGGTGTCCTAGATACTAATGGTTTAAGGGGTCAATGCGTCGTCTAAAGTCATAAATACATGATGTCCAGGGAAAATGTGAAAATGATATCTAGGTGATTTCCCTGAATGATCTTCTTTGAAAGTATATAATTATGTGCGCGCACACACACACACACACTTTCTCTCTCTCTCTCTCTCTCTCTCTCTCTCTCTCTCTCTCTCTCTCCTCTCTCTCTCTCTCTCTCTCTCGTTCTCTCTCTCTCTCTCTCTCTCACACACACAGACACACTCTCTCACACACACACACACACACACACACACACACACACACACACACACACACACACACACACACACACACACACACACACACACACACACACACACACACACACACACACACACACACACACACACACACACACAGGGGTGATTATGTAGGGAGTACAGTCATCAGGCATTAAGGAGGATAATTGTCTCCCAGTGCTCAGTGGGAAATCTCTACATAATTATCAGTCTTGACAGCTCAGCGGGTTGCCTCAACCTCTTCATTACTAACCAAGGTTGACAAGAGGCTGATTCTTCTCAAGACCTGGCAACACAAACAGCATGATACACTTTTTTAAACAATGACACTTTGTGGAGAAAATACTACCTGCAAATACAGTGTAGATATTTCTAATTGGTTTATAGAGTACTGTAACTATGAGCTCATCTTATCTTAGCATTTGGGCATATACTGGAACCTGAACCTCTCCCAAACCTGGCAACACAGGATAATACATTATTAAAACAATTATATTAAAATAGATAGAAAAAAATTGAAACGTCCACTTTGGCTTGTTTGTTCCTGAAGGATTACAGTGGGTTTAGAATGGTGTGGGTTTAGCCTGTGGGTACTTAGAGAATGATGTGTAATTAATATGTAGAGCTTCATACATTTGGCATGAGGATATTATAGAAAATAGTTCATTAAATTATTCCTTAGTTCAAAAAAGATTCCTACTGTAACGCACTCAACAGCTTTGAAACCAGACAGCTAAGAATATAAGCATTCTCAAAGGGGCTGTGCACTGTGTGTGTCGGGCTACCTGTGTGAGTGTGTGTGTGTGTGTGTGTGTGTGTGTGTGCGTGTGTTTGTGTGTGTATGTATGTGTGCATGTGTGTGTGTGTGTGTGTGTGTGTGGTGCGTGTGCGGTGTGTTTGTGTGTGTATGTATGTGTACATGTGTGTGTGTCAAGCCAGATTCTATCATCTGACATATTATTCATCCACCACTTTCAGAGAAGATCTTTTTCATGCATGCTGTACATCATCATCATGGAGCACAAAGACACTTGATGGAAACAATGGTTTTCATTCTGTTGATGGGAACAAAGGATGTGTGTGTGCATGGAGGTGTACGGTGTGTGAAAGTGTGTGACAGTGTGTGTGTGTGTGTGTGCGTGTGTGTATGTATGTGTGCGTGTGTGTGTGTGTGTGTGTTACAAGTGTCTATTTGTAATACATTACAGGTCTCTGTATTGCAGGTCAAATGCACTTTCCTTCCACCTTGACTGACCTTACACACACACACACACACACACACACACACACACACACACACACACACACACACACACACACACACACACACACACACACACACATACACATTCGTCACACACACACACACACAGATACACACACACACACACACACACACACACACATGCAGACACACATGCACATTAGTCACACACACACACACACACACACACACACACACACACACACACACACACACACACACACACACACACACACACACCCAATAACACTGTCAGGCCTCCCCTCCCTGCTGACAACAGCAATTTACTTTGCCCCACATTCTCCCTGGACCCCCACGCCACCCCACCCCCCCCCCCCCCCCCCCCACACACACAACACACACGCGCGCACACTCACACACACACACACACACACACACACACACACACACACACACACACACACACACACACACACACACACACACACACACACACACACACACACACACACACACACACACACACACACACACACTTCCACCTTAAGGGACTTTATGGGGGACATCTTGGCTCATGTGATTGAACGCCTTGAACAGAGGACCTTGAAAACACATCTGTAGACAAATACTACTGTAGCTAATAGCTCCCTATGACTGTCTGGAGGAGAGAGAGAGAGGAGAGGTAGAGAGAGAGCTAAAGAGAGAGAGGGAGAGAGATAAAGAGAGAGGGGGAGAGAGAGGGTTGGGAAGAAGTGGGAGATAGAGAGAAAGAGAGGGGGGAGATAGAGAGAGAGCAAGAGGGACGGGATAGAGAGAGAGGGGGCAGAGAGAGAGAAAGTTTGGAGAGATAGAGAGAGAGGGGGGTGGAGATAGAGTGAGGGGGGTGAGACAGAGAGAGAGGGAAAGGGCGTGAGAGAGGGGGAGAGAGAGATAGACCGCGAGAGAAGGAGAGATAGTCAGTAGTAAGTGAAAGACACCTCTTTGATCTCCCAACTCTGGCGGTCAAAAAGTATTCTAAATGTGCAACCTGACTCAATCATAGATGTGTCTTTGAGTCTTAATACTGGCAGTGCATACTGTATGCATTGATGGTTATGCACCGTTAATGTAAAACACCTATTTTTCAGGACCACTGTGTGGCCATACGTGTCTATATTGTTGCTGATAATTCTGCACCGCAAATGATGCCAGTTGGCATTGATATCTCCATGCACCAAAATACATAGTTGTAAAAGGTGGTGAAACGTAGAGATAGCATAAAAACACAAGGCACAATGCTTGACATGTCCTGGTACTGTATGTACACTATAATATTAAAATGCTTGCTGCATGACCTCTTACTCAGAATGCTCATACCTTATGGATCAGGGGCATGCAGCGTTTAATGAAATATTGTCAAATGAAACATGAAACCTAACAAGCATTAAACTTTTAATGATCAGATCTCAAAGATCTTAAGATGTTTTAAATAGCTATTATAAAACCTGTAGGGGACAGAAATAACTTGACACTAATGGTCCACTTCATATTTACAATCAAACCGCCATCCCCCAATCCTCACAGGGGACCCCCCCCCCCCCCACCAAAGAAATACAAGGGGGGTCAAAGAGGTGTCTTTTACTTACTACTATTGTGTGTACACGCGAGAGGGAGATCGAAAGTATGTGTTGGTTGAGAGAGAAAGAGTATGAGAGAGAGATAGAGAGAGAGAGAGAGAAAGATGTGTTCCTGTGTCCAGCCAGCCTGCTACCACTGGTGAGGAGTGAGTGTGTGTGTGTGTTTTTTTGTATGCTTTTACGTTTTTAGAATAGAAAGTCTATTTCTTTCTATTGTATATGTGTATGCTTAATTGCTTATGTGCCTGTACAGTGTGTGTGTGTGTGTGTGTGTATCCTCTATAGGCTTTTGAAATCACACAACAACCCTTTAATGTCAGCCTCTATCAGATCAGTCGCAGAAATGGATGAGGCTAATAGCTGTCTGCTTAATTCAACCAGGGTCAGACCTCTTGTAGCGGCGTAATGGGTGGCGGTGGTGTGGTGGCTATTATTACATGGAGAAGAACCTTTTTATTATCAGTCCATAGCACATTGAGTTTCTCTACTGGTACAATACTCTTTTTGTAACGTGTGTTTTATTTGATATTGAACTGATGCAAGAGGCTGGAGTGGTGGAAGACATACAGACAGGGTGAAATTGGGCTTAGAGCCAAATTCAAATTCACGATGCTAAACGCACACGGTATGCACCATACCCCACTGAGGCACAGAGAGTCACTAATTACATTTTGATAGCAGGCTAGAAATAAGACCCTGGGAAACGGTTTATCAAATTTAATTTGCACTCAGGTGTCCGTAGTGAACAGAACAATGCTACTTGCACCCGGGCTGGAATAGGTAATGTGGCTATTTACACCTGGGTGTGTGTCTACTGTCTAGTATGGCAGAGTAAGACAAGCACCCAGGTGTCCGTAGCCTCTTCTCTTCTCTTTTCTATCCTCTTCTTTTCTTCAGGAATGAAGAAAAAACGAATTTTCACTTTCAGAGTGACACACACCCATGTATCATCGGGCATCTCTTCCAAAGGAAAGCGGCTGTGATTGGAGGATCAATAAAAGAGGGCAGGGTTTGAGATAGGTCAATTCAAGTAAAATAAATATAAAACAACACCAACCTTGGAGAAACAAGGTTTTTGACCAACAACATCCAACAACAATATTTTAAGCAATTAAAAAAAAAGTCTGTTGACCGTTAAGTGTAAGAATTGAATGATTGTGTATTTCCAGCAGCCTCTGTCGCTGAGAAGACAGAGGCCATTATAGACACGTGAACGTCTGCCCTGAACAATAAATCCACACCCTTTTAACACAGGGATCCTACAATAACTTTCTTCTGCACTCCTCAGAGAACCCAATTACAATGCATGTCATATAGCAGTCCCCTAATGTCTGCAGCAAAATCAAATGAAGACACACAAAAACACACACGCGTGCACACACACACACACACACACACACACACACACACACACACACACACACACACACACACACACACACACACACACATGTGCACGTGCAGCCCACCTATGCTGACAGCTAAGGTTGTGTTGAAGGTCATTTATAATGATTAAAAAGGCGTCTCTGCAATGATTTTCAAATGACCCTTGGGACAGCTGGACCACTGACACCTTGTGAAGAGAAAATTACTTTATCATGCCCTGGGATACGGAATTTAGACAGACAGACAGATACACCAGATATCAGACAGACAGACAGACAGACAGACAGGCAGGCGGGCAGACAGACAGATAGACGAGATATCAGACATACAGACAGACAGATAGACCTAATACTAGACAAACAGATAGACAGACAGACAGGCAGACACACAGACGGTAAGACAGACAGACACACAGACAGATAGACATACATATAGACCTGATATCAGACTGACAGACGGACAGACAGACAGTCACGCAGACAGATAGACCTGATATCAGACTGACAGACAGACAGACAGACAGATAGACCTGATACCAGACAGACAGACAGACAGACAGACAGACAGACAGACAGACAGACAGACAGACAGACAGACAGACATACAGACAGACATGCTAGCCTACAGCAAGGAGCCCATCCATCCAAGAACAATCCCAGTCAGCACCAGTGGGACAGTGAACCAGTAGCCCTCAAATTACACGCACGCACGCACGCGCACACACACACACGCACACGCACACGCATACACACACACACACACACACACACACACACACACACACACACACACACACACACACACACCACACCACACACCCTTCAGGCCCCTGTTTTATGCCGCTGATACAGAGGTTTCAGTAATAACCACTATGATGGCTAATTTCACCTTCTTTTGTGTGTGCGTGTGTGTGTGTGTGTGTGTGTGTGCGTGTGTGTGTGTGTGTGTGTGCGCGTGTGCGTGTGTGTGTGTGTTTAATTATTACCTTGAGCCATACTAGCAATAGATTCCCCCAGAGATCACCTGGGCTCTTGATTCAACATCATTCATAACACACACACACACACGCATGCACGCACACACACACGCACGCACACACACCCACGCACACACACCTATACACACACGCATGTCCAGTCGTCTGCTGTGAACCCTGTGCAGAAATCCAAACAATATAAACATCACTAGGATGTAATATTACAATCACTAGGCCTGTTTGATGTGGTTTCAACAACAAATTTGAATGTTTTCATGGCCACAAAATGGCCGCCACAGAAATGGCTACAGAGGGACATTGTGACATCACCACGTGAAAACAAAGGACAGATTTCACAATACCATTGTGTGTGTGAATGAGGCCATAAAAAGAATATCAGCAGCTGACATTGGCAGCTATATTCCCTCTTATGACAGACACAGACACATCATTGCTGGGGCTTGCATCATCACCTGCGAAAACAGCCTGCATTTTACAGAAGCTCATTATCAAGATAACCCAGCGATGAACTGTGTTCCACTGCCAACAATGATGCACCAGCAACACTGTTTCACCATATGAGGTCTTAAATGAGGTCAAACCCCCCCCCCCTTCCTCTTGGTCTATTTAGATGAAATACAGAATGTTTTGATGTCATCGTCTTTTCTACCTTTGCTGTTTAAAATGTCTAGTTTCTATATAACAATGAAATGTATCCATCCATCGACCGATATATGTCTGTCTGTCTCTGTCTGTCTGTACATTTACATTTTACATTTAGTCATTTAGCTGACGCTTTTATCCAAAGCGACTTACGCGTTTTGTACAACAAGACAGCAGGAAGGGTACAACAATGTTCATCAAAGTGTTGAGTGCTATAGTGTTGGTTAGGACAAGTGCATGACAGTAAGGTTAGTTAGGGTTAGATATATTTTCTTATTTTTGTGTCTGTCTGTCTGTCTGTCTGTCTGTCTGTCTGTCTGTCTGTCTGTCTGTCTGTCTGTCTGTCTGTCTGTCTGTCTGTCTGTCTGTCCGTCCGTCCGTCCGTCCGTCCGTCCGTCCGTCCGTCCGTCCGTCCGTCCGTCCGTCCGTCCGTCCGTCCGTCCGTCCGTCCGTCCGTCCGTCCGTCCGTCCGTCCGTCCGTCCGTCCGTCCGTCCGTCCGTCCGTCCGTCCGTCCGTCCGTCTATCTATCTATCTATCTATCTATCTATCTATCTATCTTGTGTTGTTATGGATGGTTTAATCTTGACAAGATAAGATAAGATAAAATTATCCTTTATTAATCCCCTTGGGGAAATGTGGGTGTCAAAGCAGCATGGGGGGGGGGGGGGGGGGGGGGGTATACAGGGTGGGGGATACAGAGCTTCACAGTCCTATACAGTCCAGTACACTATACACTACACTATAGATACAATATAAAATATAAATAGTATTTATATTTTATAAACGCAAATACAATATAATATAAAAAAGTACAAAATACAAAATAGTCCAGTGATAAGAGTCAAGTGATATGAGTCTCTAGTGCAAAATACAAGATAGTCAGTACGGTGATGTGAGTCTCTAGTTCTCACGTCCCGAGTTCTGACAGTGATAGTTCTGGCAGCAGAGCCGGCTGTCCGAGCCCTTTGTTGTACAGCCTGATGGCTGCCGGTATAAAGGACCGGCCCAGGCGGTTTGTGGAGGGGGTGGGGGGGGGTTCTGCAGGATGCCTTCTAGCTTTTTTCTCATCCTCCTCTCAGCCACCACCTCTACTGTAGATTACCCAGCTCACCACCCACTACACACTACATAAAGAATAAAACATAAACAACATAAATAAAAATATGCAAGTTAATTTCCTGTTGTGTTTGCTAATACACTAACTGACAGGAAATACATGTGGATCCAAACTGTTCCCTAGCAACATAATCCCAGTGAAACTGTCTGTGGTAAAGTGTTGGTCAAAGTAAACTGTGATAGAGTCCACCGTCTGCTCTCTGGTCTATCAACGACTGTTGAACAGTCAGGGCGGTGGGTGAGGGATTGATCTCTCTCTCTCTCTCTCTCTCTCTCTCTCTCTCTCTCTCTCACACACACACAGAAGCATGCTCACACGTAAACTGTACACACACACAAACATGTATACACACCCAATAATGGATATACAGCAACAGAAGAACACGCACGCACGCACGCACGCACACACACACACACACACACACACACACACACACACACACACACACACACACACACACACACACACACACACACACACACACACACACACACACACACACACACACACACACACACACACACACACACACACACACACACACACACACACACACACACACACACACACACACACACACACACACACACACACACAGCTCTCTAGCTCCAGCTGTGATAAATGTGAGGCCTTCAATTTCTGACAGTGTTATTCCATCTCCCCCTGACTGCTGGCAGAGGTGTGTGTGTGTGTGTGTGAGTGTATGCGTGTGTGTGTACTGTCTGTGTGTGTGTGTGTGTGAGAGTGTGTGTGTGTGTGTGTGTGTGTGTGTGTGTGTGTGTGTGTGTGTGTGTGTGTATATGTGTGTGTGTGTGTGTGTGTGTGTGTGTGTGTGTGTGTGTGTGTGTGTGTGTGTGTGTGTGTGTGTGTGTGTGAGAGAGAGTGTGTGTGAGAGTGTGTGTATGTGTGTCTATGTAAGCTCTGCCCTCACTGCAGCTATACTGGAACATAATTTGTTTTAACCAAAAAGCAGGTCTTAATTGTATCTTAATTTAGTGTAATTAATGTATGTTTATGTTTGGAACTTTTATCCAACAGTTAAACCTGCACTGTGTAACTTTTTCATGAAAATAAAATGCTGTCTTTAGCAAGTCCATATATTGAGGGCTGAACTAGAGAAAACCCTCCCAACAGTGATGCATGAAAAATATGAAACAGCCTGTACAAGCTCTGATTTTCGGGCACGACCAGTCCTGCCAAATCCCTGAAAGGCTACGGTCTCTTTTCCACAGTATGAAATGTAAATGTAAGTACATTTTGTTGTCAGTTTCTTTAATCCTTACATGTTTAAACAAGGTGCAGTTGCATCTCACTGCCACAGGGTGCCAATCTTTCATAGTGCAGCTTAAACCAGTATGAGTTTTTCGTATACAGAGAAGATGGTCCGAGAAGGAATCCTAACTCCTAACCTTGACCAGGGCCGGACCGGGAACGTCATTCAGGCCGGAAAATATAGTGCGAAATATAGCCCCAGTCAGGTCACTTTTTAAACGGGAAGGTCTGGGGGTCTTGGCTGGCTGCCTCGCAGTGTTGCATTCAAAGCACTTCCAAAATGGCTATTTAGCAGGCCGGGCCACCAGTCCAGGCCTGCTGAGAGGTCCGCCAACTCACCTCAACTCAAACACTGGCCTTACTGAGGACAAAAAGGGGCATGCAGGCCACTTAGCAGGCCCGACCACCCGGTGCTCCCGATGGCAGGTCCGGGCCTGACCTTGACTCAACCCTGCTGTTAAAGCTCAACTGTACCCTTTAAGATAACAAAGGACGCAGAAAAAGAGTTGATTTTCCATTTTATTGCAAAAATATAAAATTTGATATCTTACACTACAAAAACATCGACACAAACAAAACACAAGACGGCCTCATAAAGAAGACAAACAAACACGACAGCTAAGTCTTTTTTTCAGTTTTCCATTGAATCACAAATGGTTTTTCAGCTGTTTCAACATAACAAGTGAATTATCAATAACATGATCATTGTCTTTCTCCTGCAGACAACCTTATAACTCCACATTTTCCTTTTGTTAAAACTTTGATACTTGCCCCCATCACATGTTCACAAGATTCATTACTTAATGGACGACATTGACCATTATTCTGAAAATTTACCCATATTTTTTCCACTTCCAAAGAAGTGAACTATTTAGAGTATTTTCTATACCATGACAAACAATACACAGGTCAATTGTAGTTATATCCCTATGTATTGGTGTATGTACGTTTGCGTATTAGTTTGCTAATGGCCATTTTTATAGATGTGTCTCCCAGATATTGCTTTTTGTAGACACTAGATTTCAACCAAGCCTGCCTTGGATGTGTTTTTGCTGCACTCGAGCACCTGCAATGGCAATTTAGCTTTGTTCTCATATCAAGAATTGGGTCTCCCCATCTTCAGACATTCCTATTCGATCACTGTGCACGGTTGTATACATTTACATCCAGCGTGTTCCATTAAATCTGAAATTGTCATTTCATTTGACTGCTGTAAAAAGAGCTCAGGCATAAACACTTCACTGCCTGTTTGACGGAGCTCCCGCCTAGTTGCTCTGTGTTCGTTGAGAAACCACAAATCCATACTTTCTTTGAGTCTTTACTAAGCCTACGTGGGTTTGCTGTGTGTTATAATTGAGTCGTTGATTTCTGCCTGCCGACTGAGAACCCGCCTCGTCCGCAGCCATCTGCTAGAATTGACTTAAAGGACTGATGTAAATTGTGGGATAGAATCTGTTTAAAGAAAATGCTGGGTGTAAATAATTTCACAAATATTCCTTCAAGTAGCAGCAACTATCAACTAAACACTGGCTTTCACTACTAATTGTACTTAGTGGTATAGGGCTGAGCAACAGTTCAATATTACCGTTTATCGTCTCTCACTGGGATCATACACTGTGATGAAGTGATTCAATTGTGATTTAGACACAATGCTATTGTCATTTTTAATGATAACAAGCACACATAAACTCAAAGTTCTTTCAAAATGAAATATCCGAGAGAATATCCTTTGAAAGTCAAGGGATTCGGTTTCATATAACACTTTACGTTACCACGTAGTTCAATGCGATGACCACAGATTTGATTATTTAACACGTGATTTGCATACACAAGCAGATATTGTGATATATAAAATCATTTTCGTGATGTAAATGTCTTCACCCAGCCCTACTTTGCAGTGCTTAAATTGAAACAACGATAAACAATAGAGTTGACCACATATTGTAGTCCCCCCCCCCCGACATCAAGGACCAGTGTAATTATCCTCTTGTTCCAAAATTGCATTTTACATGTCAATACAAAACATCTGCGTCTGTGTAAATTCTGCCTGGCTTTGTGCTTCTGTTGTTTGTGCCTCTACCATCGTGCAGTAGCCAAGACATTGGTGCTCAGGGTACTTATTCATCTTTCAGATGGACACGTGATCGCTCAGCATCATTTTGAAATGTGCTTTTTGACCAACGATAAATCAAACTCCGAATGTGCTTCATCATAACAAAATTCATAGCATGGATGATTTTAAATTGACATCATTTGTAGGAACATCAGTTGGCAGAGATATGGAACACTCTGTGATTATATCATCGATGATTAAGAAATACCTTTTACATCACAAGTCAAGAAAAACATGTACATATTTCTTATTAGTCAGTCATATAAAAAAGGGCAACATATCCCATAAAGTGCAACTTAAAGTAGTTCCAAGATACACATCTGACACTCTTGTTATTGCCTTTAGATAGTGTTGGCAAAAGAAAGAAAGAAAGAAAGAAAGAAAGAAAGAAAAGGTTTGCTGGGGCACAGTTAATAGTTTGGGCTCAGCGGGGGGAAATGGTGCTTAATTAATCAGAGGCACTTATTAACTTGTTTTGATGTTGAGCGTGAAAAGCCAATAACAGGATTCCTGGGGGGGGGGGGGGGGGGGGGGGGGGGGGGGGGTGGCAGAACCAAACATCTGTGTCAAACATTTATAAGAGCCTTATAATGTATTTTACATGACAGAAGAAATTTGTATCTATTCTAAAACGTGCTGTGGGTAGTTTAAGAGCACATAGCATAATAACTTTCACTGTACATGCCTGATATCGTTCAACAATAATTGAGGATGTACTATATTGTCGATACATTGCCCAGCTCAATACGTGAGAATACATATCTACATAGTCACAACAGTCTGCCAATCGATAAAACCACCTTATATCTTACTATGTAAGAATAATATAAATTTGTGTAGTTGGTTTTACTGCCCGAAAAGTTAACCAACATTTTGTTATTGATCATGAAAGTGAGCACAGCGACGAGGCTGTTTTAATGACTGCTAGAATAACAGTCGAAAACAGACTCAAGAAAGACAAATTAAAAATAAATAAAAATAAGAAAACGATTAATTTGGTAGGGATTTGAAAATATTTTGGACCATGATTTTGTTTCAACAATTTTAAGTCACAGTCAAATCTCTCTTGCAAGAGCAGACTATTGAAACTATGCAGAGGTTCACCTTACATTCTTCATATGTGCTTTTTACCGCTTCCCGAGGCAAACACACCGGTGTTCTCGCCTGTTCATAAAAAAAACTAGCTATAATCTCTCTTTCCTTCCACTAGCCTCAGCTTAACCCACAGTACCAGCAGTACATCATTGTAACCCAGAACAATATTAGCATGTTATCTGTAGAGAGAATATATATGTATATACTGTATATATATATAATGTATATCTATTATGAGAAAACAACTTCTGCTTCAGTGAACACAACAGTGAAATGATCAAGTTTTCAGAGATAAGGTACTGAGTAGCGATGTGTAATATACCAGCTGAGAGACGTAAAGTAAGAGTCTGACATGGTCGTACAGATGGAGCCATCGTAGAACTCCCTTTCTTAAACCCACTTCCACCCCCCTTCTCCGAGACAAATTGTTAAGAACATTTTAATCATTTTCTTTTCAGAAAGTGCAAGAAACAGTCTTGGAACCAGCCTCTTGAGAGACACTAAACGTGTTCCAATATCATGATCCTGCTCTACTGTATAACATCGCTGCTACTGCAGAGCTAATGCAGTAGAACAGGAGGAGGACTTCTACCATGGCAACCACGGCAACACTACTATATACACTAGGGCTGTCAATCAATTCATTTATTTGAATGCATTCATTTGCTTGCGTTAATACATGCGTGAAGAAATACATGCAAAAATGGTTAGGGAAAGTACTTCTCAGTAAAGGTTAATGGTGATCCATTTTGTAAATACATTTATCCTCCAAATTACTACCATCAAACATAATTAGCGAGCATAGCGTAGCCGTTAGTACTGACCTGTCTGCCGTTAGTACTGGCTGCTCCGCTCACTGCATCGTTTAGACAACTTTTTAATTGTCATTTTAATCCAAAAGGCAGTACGGAAAACATTGTATTATGAAATAATAAGACATTCAGGGGATCTCTGGTCATGTATTATTCTCCCAGTTTGCACATCAGAGTGATCCAGGAATGTAAAACACACCCGCCACCCAGCTGGATGTCAAAAAAAGGTCAAAAGGTAACGTGATAAAAAAAAAGTTTAAGATGGTTTTCAAATTAATCAAACAAATGTACACGTTAATATTGACAGCCCTACTATACACCAGATATCTGTAAGTAGTCCTCTTGCATTCTTCTCATGCTTTTTGAGACGAGAATCCGTATTTATTAAGTGAGTCAGCAATGGCTGCTCTTAGTATTCCCAAGGCCTGTGATAAAAACGTTCATAATGGACCTCTTGTGATCCTTAGCGTTTCATAATGTGAGACATATGACGTATGTCTGGGTTCCGGGACAACTGTCTTTTTCTCACAATTGCACCCCTCTGAGGTGAATAGACAACAATGCTAATGTGCTATGAGCTCTGTACTTCTGAGACTTTTGATAGATAAGGGGCCAACGCATCCACAACATGAAGGTGGGATGGAAGAACACTGCTCCCTGCTTTAAATATATAATACAGTATATACATGACAGACATGTATGCAAATTTGTACTGAAGTATTAGGAGTCCAACACATGAGTGCATTATGAGAAACACAACCCGTTTACACAGTTTTGTCTTTTTTTGTCTTCTTTTTTTTCAAACGATACACACTACAAATAAATACATTTTTGACCAAGTTAATCAATATTGCTTCTTCATACTCAGCAGTCCTGGGAGAGGAGAGTGGCCTAGTGTTGCCACTGGCCAGGCTGTGTTGCAGAGAGGAGAGGGGGGGAGGAGAGCAGAAAAGAGAGAGGAGGAGGGGAGAGGAGAGCAGGAGAGAGAGAGGAGGAGGGGAGAGGAGAGGAGAGCAGGAGAGAGAGAGGAATAGGGGAAAGGAGGAGAGGAGAGGAAAGGAGAGCAGGAAACAGATGAGATTCCGGAAGACATGTTAAGCTGAATCACTGAGGGTTCTCTTCGGTACCTGAAGACTCTGGTGGAAGGCTGTTTGCGTTCTAAGTGAAGGTTCCGTTAGGATCTGGAGCGGGTTCTGGGTAGAGGTGCCAAGGAATCTCTGTGTGAAAGTTAGATTAGAATGATCTAGAGTGATGTCCAGTGTAATTTGAATGCTGACTGTCTATGAGAATTTGTTCCATAGATCAGAGTTTCATTCAAATCTGAGTGAATGTTCTGTTAGAATTGAATACAATGTTCCATAGAATCTGAGAAAATGTCTATGTAAAATCTAAGAGCGAACGTTCAGCTGAGAGAGGGTTCCTGAAGAGAACATTTCACGTAATCTGCACATGAAGGTTCTGTATACTGGGTGAACATTCTGTTAAAATCCAAGTAAAAGGTTCCGTTGCAATCGGAGGAACGTTTCCGTGAGGTTCTGAGAGCAGACTCTATGGGAACCTGTTTTATTTTTATTTTTTACAACTGCTGGTAGGTCTGGAAGCCTGTTTGCCTTCACTTCACGGAGGAGCAGTGGAATAAAGGAAGAGTTACAGCTGCAGCCATTACATTTGCTCAAGGTGCTTTTCATTTAGCTGCATCGTGATCTCAATCTGCCTCGGGGAACAGCACAGGAACCCGTCTAACCAGCCTGGATGAACCTGCTGATCTGTGCCACAGTCTACCCTGCCGTACTGAACCGTTTTATTCAGCCGCATCTGTGTAATAATCCTTGGAATTCCATGGGGCTGCTGTGGAGCTTTGTATTGTACAGTGCTATACATTCAGCCTGCAGGCGGCCTCGGAGTGTCTGTCGTGTACAGTAGGGGGATCTTTTCACAGCGTTCCAGGATCCAAACCGTACGCAGTTCACATTCTCCTCCACAGAAACCTCCTCTAACCTCTTCACGTTCAAGTGTCTTATTGAGAGACAATCTCCTCAGCCTTGGTTGAATATTATTATCTCTCTTCATATCACATTGCATTGTAATAGTTTATCATATATATATATATATAGTGTTGAAGAAGGAAGCTGCTCCATGGGGGCCAGCGGCAAGTAGCCCGACCTGACGGCCGACAAAACAAGACCAGAACATATTCCCTTGGAATAGAAAACAACCCGAGTTCTTCTTGGTCCGATGATAAATGTTTGGGTTACATTGCCTGAGAATGGTGTTTGACCCTTCAATGGCTCCAGGTGGACGGGGGAACTAGGCCAGCAGGATTCTGGATCTGCTTAGACTCAGTTCATGTCAATCCTTCTCAGTCCAGTGTAGTTTGGCTCCGACATTTGAAGCTGAACCTTATTGGAACGAGCCGGACTGTACTGGCCGCCCTCAGCGCCAGATCTCCATGCAGTGTTTCATGTCTGCTCCAGTAAGAGTCCAAACGGATCAAACTGACATCAGAAATCAGGGAGCAGATCAGTTCAGCCTAGTCCAGTTCAGCGCAGTTTGGTCACTTGAGTTCATCTCAGTTCACTCTTGAAGTTAATTCCCACAATGCAGTGCTGTCCTTCGTTGGTCCCCAACTGTTTCTGTAACGCTTGCTACACTAACTACATATCACATTATGATGAACTTGGGCGCCCTGGGCGACGTCATACCGTTTCATTATTCTTACTCAGTTTTCTATAGTACCTAAACGTGAAATCTGGCCAAATTGTTGAATTACATATTTTTTTCACTCAAAGTCGTGTTCAATTCAACATGTACAGTATGCAGGCAGACTCTCCAGCTACTTCAGGGTGTGTTTGACGAACCCGGATTTCAGGTTTAGGTGCTATAGAATGCACCTGAGTAAGAAGAAGAATTACATGATATAACGTCCCCGCATAGGGGGGGAGGAGGTCCATCTCCATTTACCAGCTGTGATACGTACTGTAGCTAGAGTAGCTAGTGTATATTAACAGCCAGGACCCTGCAGTTCCGAACCTTTACAATGCCCGGGCCAGATCCAACTGCTGGAGTGCAACTTGGGAGTGCAACTTGAGGTGCAACTTCCAGACTCCACTGTTGGAGCGCAACTTCAGTTCAGTTCAGTACAACTTTCATCAGCGTGGAAGTCCAATGACACCAGAACTGAACTCGACATTGGATCTGAGCATTTCCCTTTTCACTCCGTTTCAGTCAATAAATAGTGTTTTGCTTTTCCTTGTCCATAAAAAGTGCTAGTCCGCTCTAGGTCCAAGTATTACCTTACAGACCGTCTTTGTGCCCATTAGGTGTGTGTGTGTGTGTGTGTGTGTGTGTGTGTGTGTGTGTGTGTGTGTGTGTGTGTGTGTGTGTGTGTGTGTGTGTGTGTGTGTGTGTGTGTGTGTGTGTGTGTCAGATGGGTACTGGTGAGGAGTTGATCATGTGGACTCTCATCTCCTGGATGCTGTTGATGATTTTCTTCTGGTGTCCAGCGAGATTCACTCCTACTCTTCGCACGTCTCTGAAACACAAACAAAAAGTGTCTCATTCCTCAGTATTTGGTTTGAAGAGATGCTGGGAGCAAAAAGCTCATCTTAACGTATCGTTGCTCCAAAAAGACAACTTTTCAGGGATGAAGAATAACATCATGATTGTTAAATTGATGGCCATGTGTTTTTCTAATTTAATTTGACAATGTGTTTTAAAATGGGTTTCTAGTGCCATAGGTTCATGACAAACTTCTAACCCACACACAAAATTAACTGAAGAACTGTAGTTACAAGGTTTTCAGTAATGTGAAAACTTGTCTGTCATATATTTTCAAAGGCTATTAGAGAAGAGAAGAAGTAAAGAGTAGTGTCTCATTTCCACCTAAAATGTTATTGTAACAATTGGAATGCTTTCTGTATACCCTTGTATACCTTGTATATCTGATACTTTAAATGAGAAGCAAGTGTGTGTGTGTGTGTGTGTGTGTGTGTGTGTGTGTGTGTGTGTGTGTGTGTGTGTGTGTGTGTGTGTAGGTGTGTGCGTGCGTGCGTGTGTGTGTGTGTGTGTGTGTGTGTGTGTGTGTGTGTGTGTGTGTGTGTGTGTGTGTGTGTGTGTGTGTGTAACTTACTCTGAGGTCATCTGAGCCACTGTCTCTAGC
>NC_140175.1:77175618-77203118 GCF_963971535.1 Notolepis coatsorum
AATCAGTGTTGTAGTGAAGCAGTGAAGCAGTGTTGTAGTGAAGCAGTGTTGTAGTGAAGCAGTGATGTAGTGAAGCAGTGTTGTAGTGAAGCAGTGTTGTAGTGAAGCAGTGATGTAGTGAAGCAGTGTTGTAGTGAAGCAGTGTTGTAGTGAAGCAGTGTTGTAGTGAAGCAGTGAAGCAGTGTTGTAGTGAAGCAGTGATGTAGTGAAACAGTGAAGCAGTGTTATAGTGAAGCAGTGTTGTAGTGAAGCAGTGTTGTAGTGAAGCAGTGATGTAGTGAAGCAGTGTTGTAGTGAAGCAGTGTTGTAGTGAAGCAGTGTTGTAGTGAAGCAGTGAAGCAGTGTTGTAGTGAATCAGTGAAGCAGTGAAGCAGTGTTGTAGTGAAGCAGTGTTGTAGTGAAGCAGTGTTGTAGTGAAGCAGTGTTCTGGTAAAGCCATGTTGGCTGCTGCAAACTAAAAACTATTCATTTAGATGAATTGTTGCAGTACATTGAGAATATGTTGCATACGTGTGCACACACACACACACACACACACACACACACACACACACACACACACACACACACACACACACACACACACACACACACACACACACACACACACACACACACACACACACACACACACACACACACACACACACACACACACACACACACACACACACACACACACACACACACACACACACACACACACACACACACACACATACTCACCGGCTCCGATGACCCTCTCTATGGAGATGTAAGAGACATCGATCTCCTTGGCGAACTCATGGACAGCCTGGTTGGGGTCTTCATAGGTATGAGGGTCGATGTAGGTACGCACCCCCGGGAACTTTACTGTAGACACACATTATCACCACCATCACTGTCATCATCACCACTGTAACTGAGGGGTACAATTCCCTGACTGTATTAAATAAGTATGGTATCATTAAACCACTACTGTCTTATGTACATTACTACTGGCCATACAGTACACAGGTATATGAGATGAACACTTCCACAATGACACGGTTCCACACAAATCTTGGTTAGAATAATATTTATTAGCAGCAATAATAGTAGATTACATTACTTTACTTAGAGTCGCGCTTGTAAGGCGAAGAATGTGCGTGAGTAAGTCAAGAGCGTAAGTCCATTATAATATTACGCAGGAGATAATGAATACCACCTGTATCTTAGGAATTATATCTATGGTACACTAGTAGGGCAGCGGGAGATACTAGTAGGGTCCCTCCGGTTGTAGGCCAGCAAGGGGAGAGGATTTGTCGGTAGCAAAGTCTGGGTCAACGAAGAATAGGGAGACTCCAGGTACAGGAGACAGTGCAATAATCTCTTGATCCGCAGACGAATAACAGCTATTCTCCGGCATGCAGCTCCGCATGGAAGAAAGCTAGCCAGCCTCAGGCGTCTTAGAGGCGAGCTCGACGTTGCTCCTCACAGGGTAAATCCCACACAATTGTGGGTGTAGACGATTCTCCGCTCCATCAGCTACAGGACCAAAGCAAATATAATCCAGCCGAAAAGGGCTATGTAGTCGTCGGGTAGGTTATCCAGTGTACATGTCCACACGGTCCTCGTCTAGGGCTCCTCGGATGAAGGCGCCAGGTTAAGCTGCCCAGCCTGGATAAGCACACTAGCTGGTACGTGGAAACGTTGGTAATGCTGGTCACTGTAGAACGGTAGCCGCACGATACACTATACATAAATAGACTATTACTGAATTAATAGAATAGGTCGAACTCGACGGTACAGCGTTAAACTCTGATACTTCAGCTATCAATTTGCACGCGGTCTCAATGCTCTATTTGGGGCCAAACGGGCCCTACTTCACCGCACGTTGTATCGTGGGGTGAGGCTTCACTTGGGTAACTCGAACTACTTCTGTATTCACCTGCGCCATATTTATACGTTAGGTGAACAAACTAGTACCAGCCTTATTCCTGTCTCGTGTCATTATCAGCACCATCACTGTCATTATCGCCATCATCACTTATTATTACCATCATTGTTATCATCAATATCATCATCATTCTCAGCTCACCCACACTAGAAGCTTCTCTCAAATGGATTGAGACAAGTGAGATGCTGTCTATCATTGGGCAGCGAACATCTAAGATATTAAAACTGTCACTGACAATAAATCATCATGAATAGATTTATCCGTCCGCAATTCTGTGTGGAGCCCTGTCATTCAAAAAACTGCTTCTGGAATAAAACAATGTCACTGGTACTGGGAACACACACACACACACAACCCTAACCCTAACCATCACGGTACAATAGCTCATCAAACAAAATCAGGATGTCAAAAATCTCCTCATTTGGTAGTGTGTCCTGATATTGTGAGTGTGGATTTTTTAACTTTTCTCATAAACAAGGTACACACATTTGGGCACACACATACACACACACAGACACAGCCTGCGGGGTCGTACGTAACCACAGAGATCCGACCGCTGTTTGAACCCTCTCCTGTATGTCCACGTGTAAACTCTGGATGACCTCAGACACACACACACACACACACACACACACACACACACACACACACACACACACACACACACACACACACACACACACACACACACACACACACACACACACACACACACACACACACACACACACACACACACACACACACACACACACACACACACACACACACACACACACACACACACACACACAGTGGGCCCTGTTAACTTACTGTGACCATTGTGAAAGTGCATCTTCTCCTCCTCGGGATCCTGCTTTGCCTTGCTGTAGCCACAGCGCCTGAGAGAGAGACAGAACACACACACACCAGCTCATTATATATACTGTATACATATATATATATATATAGGGCACTCACACATTAGCGTCCACGTAAACAAACACACACACACTGGTGACTTGCACATCAACGGTCATAGATACTGTCACATCCAGTGCACAGACACTATGATGTCCAGTCTGACAAATAAATGGCCCTGTACAGTCTGGCCGACCCATATGTTCTGGAGTAGATGAGGGATGGCTGTTGTACAATATATTTTATTTAAAGAGATTTAAAGAGAGAGAGAGAGAAATGGACTCCAATCTTACATTTAAAAAACAAATCAAATCGGTAGTAAACAATGCAAAGTTTCACTTATCAAACTTCCGTCACATCAGAAACTCTCTGTCAACAAAAGCAGCAGCACTGTATTTTAATGCCATTATTATGTCACACTTAACATACTGTCTGACTAGCTGGACACAAGCCTCCTGTACAACATTACGATCTGTACAGGTAGTTTACCATCAGGCTGTGAAAGTTCTGGACAGGAAAACAAACAGCCACCACCATTGTTATAGCATAGCAAACCAGAACCTACTGAGCTGGGACAATCTTGTCAAATTCAAAGATGCCTGCCTTACCTATAAAATCCTACATGGCTTGGCTCCTCCCCCCCCCTCTGTACTTTCATAAAACAGAAAGCATCTGCTGATAGATATACCAGGTCTGTAGTCAGAGGGGACTGTGTAGTCCCAAACAGGAGGTCTGCTTTTAGTCAGACAGCCTTTTCCGTGAGAGCAGCCCACACCTGGAACAGTCTGCCAACACGGCTCAGGGAGTATCAAAGTTACATCTCATTTAAAACTAACTTAAAATCATGCTTGAGAGATGGTCAAGTGTGCAACCATTTTAACTGAGGGGTTGTATTTTAATGTATGTATTTTAGTGTATTGTAACCTATACTGATTCCTATTGTGTTTTAATTATTGTACTATGTTTTTTAACTGAGGGGTTGTATTTTAATGTATTTATTTGTATGTATTTTAGTGTATTGTAACCTATATTGATTCCTACTGTGTTTTAATTATTGTACTATGTTTTAATTATTGTTGTGCTCATGTCACCTGCCCCAGAGACTACAGTTGAAAATTAGCCAACTTGGCTAAACTGGCATATTTACAGTCAAATGTTCCTTAATATGCACTGTCTCTGTATTTTAAACCAATAAATACAATACAAAATACAGAGAGAGAGAGAGAGAGAGAGAGAGAGAGAGAGAGAGAGAGAGAGAGAGAGAGAGAGAGAGAGAGAGAGAGAGAGAGAGAGAGAGAGAGAGCGCTCCTTGTGTATTTTGGGTTTCCAGATAGAGGGAAAGCAGAGAGGGCTATGATATGAACCCCATCCCACACAAAAGGATCCAAACTGGTAGTTAAGTTTGAGAGTTGGGTAGCCCCACACACTTGCTTTTCTCTCTTACAGTAACATAATTGCAATCTAGAATTTTAACATGAATTGGTTTCTTGGTATAATAACATAACAAAAAAACTAAAACGCTAAACAAAAATAGAGAGAGACCATTGCTGACAGGTGACAGCTCTCTGAAGTCTGAAGTCACAATAAATTAGAGGTCACAAGGTATCTGTAGGTGCAAACTACTGTATGTCATGCTAGCTTGCTGGGAAAGGGGCTAAATATTTACACTTTCAAAGAGGTCTCTTGATCTTTCATCTTAAAGTATCTGTATAAAATAGGTGCCACAAGACTCTCTTTCCAGCCATGTCTAATGTAGGCCTATGCTACAGTATGTCACAAGCCAATTTGGCACAGAATATTTTGCCTTTCTCTGCACGTTGTGGTCCATAAACAGTCTTGGAATTGCATACATTGGGTATGGCTGAAAAGCTGAGACTGTGAGTAAACATTTTGCAATAGAGATGCGACGTCCCAGTGGAAGTCTTTGTGGAAGTCCTAGTGGAAGTCTTAGTGGAAGTCCTAGTGGAAGTCTTAGTGGAAGTCATAGTGGAAGTCTTAGCGTAAGTCCCAGTGGAAGTCTTAGTGGAAGTCCTAGTGGAAGTCATAGTGGAAGTCCTAGTGGAAGTCTTAGTGGAAGTCTTAGTGGATGTCCTAGCGTAAGTCCCAGTGGAAGTCTTAGTGGAAGTCCTAGTGGAAGTCATAGTGGAAGTCTTAGTGGAAGTCCTAGTGGAAGTCTTAGTGGAAGTCATAGTGGAAGTCTTAGTGGAAGTCTTAGTGGAAGTCTTAGTGGAAGTCTTAGTGGAAGTCATAGTGGAAGTCTTAGCGGAAGTCCTAGTGGAAGTCTTAGTGGAAGTCTTAGTGGAAGTCTTAGTGGAAGTCTTAGTGGATGTCCTAGCGTAAGTCCCAGTGGAAGTCTTAGTGGAAGTCCTAGCGTAAGTCCCAGTGGAAGTCTTAGTGGAAGTCATAGTGGAAGTCTTAGCGGAAGTCTTAGAGGAAGTCTTAGTGGAAGTCCTAGTGGAAGTCTTAATGGAAGTCTTAGTGGAAGTCCCAGTGGAAGTCTTAGTGGAAGTCTTAGTGGAAGTCTTAGTGGAAGTCTTAGTGGAAGTCTTAGTGGATGTCCTAGTGGAAGTCTTAGTGGAAGTCTTAGTGGAAGTCTTAGTGGAAGTCTTAGTGGAAGTCTTAGTGGATGTCCTAGCGTAAGTCCCAGTGGAAGTCTTAGTGGAAGTCTTAGTGGATGTCTTAGTGGAAGTCTTAGTGGAAGTCTTAGTGGAAGTCCCAGTGGAAGTCTTAGTGGAAGTCTTAGTGGATGTCTTAGTGGAAGTCTTAGTGGATGTCTTTGTGGATGTCTTAGTGGAAGTCTTAGTGGAAGTCTTAGTGGATGTCTTAGTGGAAGTCTTAGTGGAAGTCTTAGTGGAAGTCTTAGTGGATGTCTTAGTGAAAGTCTTAGTGGAAGTCTTAGTGGAAGTCTTAGTGGAAGTCTTAGTGGAAGTCTTACTGGATGTCTTAGTGGAAGTCCTAGCGGAAGTCCCAGTGAAAGGGGAGGGACTTCTTTTTCATAATTTATTTAATTTATAATTTTTATTTATTTAACCAGGCAAGTCAATTAAGAACAAATTATTATTTACAATGACGGCCTGGTGAGAGGACAGAAGGGCCTCTCAAAGGGTAACAGGGAAAGGGGACAAAAAAAACATTTTATCCAAAGCGCTTTATAATTTGTTCCTCACATTTTACCCATTCACCCACACATTCACACACCGACAGCAGAGGCAACCATGCAAGGTGCCAACCTGTTCATCGGGAGCAGTTAGGGGTTAAGTGTCTTGCTCAAGGATACTTCGACATGCTGCCCGGGAGGAGCTGGAATCGAACCGGGAACCTTTGGATTACCAGACGACTGCTCCGCCTCCTGAGCCTCTGTCGCCCCCATACATACATATGTAGCAGCCTGAATATTCTACAAAGTATTCAGAAGTGCTAACTAACTGTTAGTTTCCCTGTGTGTGTATAACGTGTGATTAACAGTGTTCCTTTGGATAGCTTAACAGTGTTCCTTTGGATAGCTCGCCCAGTCTAATGACGAGGTGAGGTGCTACTCTTCTCCGGCTGCAGTATGGATTACTAACAATAACATTGAACTAAGCCTTTCTGGAGCGGTCCTTGAGTGGGACCAGTGGAGGTTGCCAGCAGGGGGCGGAGGGGCAGTGGTGGCAGGTGGAGCGGTGGAGAGAGGAAAGCAACGAGGAAGAGGGAGTTACCTGGGAGCGAGAGTACCAGGAAGCTCTCTTCGGCATTGGACTTGACCGTGATCAGTCGCAGTTACAGTGGGCGGGTGCTCAAACGAGCCCCCGTTGTTGGAGAGCCCCGTCGGAACGAGCGACGGGTGATAAGAAGAGAGCCCCGTTGGAACGAGCAGCGGGTGATGAGAAGTACTTGCTAGTGACGGGTTATCCTAGAAGTATCAGCGATAGTGTGTGAGTAAGAGATACAGAACCGAAGGACTAACGTCTAGAGTTAACGAGACTAACGTCTAACGTTAGCGGGTTATAGTAGTTACTGTGTGCGGTGTATTAGTATGCTGCTAGCGGCTCCGTCTGACTTGAGTAGACTACCGGGCGCGCGGCGCTGAAGAACCGGTGGTATAGCCAGCCACGTTGCGTTAGTAGCACAACCGATATAGCAGGAGGGTGCATCTAGACCCGAAGTTTAGCTGTGTTTAGGGTAGCAACAGTATTAGCTCGCGCGACAGCAGCCAGCGGTGGACGTCTCCCAGACGGTACAGAGGACGCCTCTTCCCACCAGCAGAGGACGCCATCCAGCACGCTCCTCCAGCTAACCACTGCCTATGCTGTTCGCCCAGCCTGCTGGCTGTGCTTGCGGGATCGCCGACGCCATCTTGTCACCTGGACGAGTGGTGACAAGGGTGGGTCCGCCATCTTGGCTAAGTACTAACGGTACCACGTGTATCAACAGCAACGTCCATTCAAGTGAACGCTAACAACCAGTGTCTAAGGGGTACCCCGAACAATTTAAGCCGGCTTAGGTTAGGTTTTCTTTTGGTAACGTGGGCCCACATTTACTTGGTTTTATTTTGTTATTTGATTATTTGATTATTTGGTTATTTGAATTCCCAATGTTTCTCTACTTTATGCCTGGGTTCCCCTAGTACAAGCGGGGTGTTTTAATGTATTGAGCATGCAGTGCCTATGGTGGGAAGAGCTTCCCCTACATTATAACAGTGAGAGCACCCGGTGCCAATTATGAATACATGACAGTGTTAATTGTAATGGATAACATGCCCAGGCTTCAGTAAAAGTAGACTTGATTGGGATCATTGTCTGTGTGTCTGTTTCTTCCGTTTTCCATTTGCTATTCTAACCCCTGGGTAAATATTGTGACTGCATAATTATTTAACCCTTACACCCCATTCACAGAATAGCATTTGAAGGGTCTATACAGGTGGTCAAGGAAGGGTACTTCTTAAAGGGAAGCCCAATAATACTATTGAACTGACAGTCACTGGGTGTGGGAGGGCTGTCGGAGGTACTGGGGGAAGTGAGGGTGTGTGGGGAGCTACTGCTGACCGCCTTGGAAGGCGAGGGAGACCAGAGTACCAGTCCCCAGGTTAGTAAATCCTGGGCCCCATCCACTCCAGCTGCAAGCCCTCCAGAACGACGTTCTGGGCCAAAGACGGGGGTACATATAGGTCCAATACTATAGTATCCTACTACCCAGTGTCTGTGTACTACTACTCCCACAAGCAGGGATAATCCACCCTTCTACACATACATACATACATACATACATACATACATACATACATACATACATACATACATACATACATACATACATACATACATACATACATACATACATACATACATACATACATACATACATACATACATACATACATACATACAGAGGTAAGGGAAATACTTAAAACCCACATCAAACAAACAACCAAATGAAATTACAAGATAAACATGAAGCAGAACAGACAAATTTCAGTTAAAAGGTTGCAGGTGTATGTAAATAACTCTGCGATAGAGTCCTTAACGGTACTGAGGGGGATCAATTTAACCATTTCAAAGTATTTTGCATCTCGTTCCAACAGCTGGGAGCAGCAAGTTGGAAGGAGTCTTTGACCAAAGGAAGTGTTAACACAGGGAACATCTAGCGTGATATGGTGAGCAGCTCTGGTGTTATAGGGTGTAGGTGACAAGTTTAACAGGTGTAGTCTAATAGTGTAATAGTGTCTCAAGGCGAGCACAGAAAGACTCAGAAGAAGCTTCTATCCCCAGGCCATCAGGCTGCTAAACGAACAATGAATGAACACTACACAACAACAACCACCAAACGCACATAGCACACACATCCACACGCACACACTCACTTTAAACAAACACACTGTAGCACCCACTCCACACACTTATAGCACACACCCACTTTAAAACAAACACACTGTAGCACCCACTCCCCACACTTTATATTTATGGATGAAGGATTGCACTACAACTCGTACACCTTACTGTAAATTGTACCTAAAATTGTACCTCATCCCATTTCTGCTTTGCACTAGATAGTACTGTACATTAGTACACTGCATAGTATTGTGTATTGTATATTATATGGTAACTCAGAACATTGTACATATGTCTATACCGAACACTGTGACCTCATTTTCTTCTTCTAAATTCATGCTATATTATGTTATTATGTTATTTGATACTATCTTGTCTAGCACAGTCTCTGGAGCGTAACAGTAAGAAGCATTTTGTATGAAAGTATTCTGTACTTCTGTATGACAACTATTAAAGAACTTGAACTTGAACTTGTATAAAATAAGGAGGGGTCAGACCAAGGAGGGTTTTGTAAATGACTGCAAGCCATTACACTCTTCTTGTCGAGAGTGTAATGATTGATAAGTCACAGTGATGTGTTGAAAAAAGGGCTAATTGCTGATACAAAACATTAAGGTGATCAAGGACACTCTTGCTTGCATGCATGTAAATTACATCGCCATAGTCAAACAATGAGAGAGTGGACATTTGGACTAGGGAGTATTTAGCAGAGTGAGTAAAGCAGGAGCGATTCCTGTACAAGAAGCCATAATTTCATTGAGCTGTAATTACAACACAAGGGTTCAGTGTCCTGAATATATTCAAAATGTGTCTCTCTTAGTTCTCAATAACCATCTAACTAAATGTACAGTATGTGTGCAAAGCTGTTCACAGTGTTGGGATATGTGTGAGATTAGGTGCAAAATAAATCGTTTTTAAGGTGAAGTGACCTTTTTTAAGATCGCCAGCCCTTCCAGGCATCGCTGGCCTGTTTAATTCTGAGCATACTTTAAAACTACAATCCACAACTCAATTATAGCACTGTTGTCTCATCATTCTGTCCAACAGTGAAATGAGCTTGTGAGAGAGGTCAGGCACCTTGAGACTGGCTTGTCGCTCCAGGTACATTTTTGCGGTCACGGAATTTTCATTTTTTTTGCCAAATCAACAGTTCCCCACAAATATTGCAGATACGTGCAATTTTTATAAGCCACTGCACTTCTAATGCAAAAAGAAACCCTGTACATAAAAAAACACATACTTACACATGCATGCATGCACACGTACACACGTACACACGTACACACGTACACACACACACGTACACACACACACACACACACACACACACACACACACACACACACACACACACACACACACACACACACACTCAGCACATGTGTGTGTGTGTTGTCCTTGTTGCCAGGGCCGTTTCTGTGTGTGTTGTCCTTGTTGCCAGGGCCGTTTCTTGCCATATGCGAACTATGCAGTTGCATAGGGCCCCCGAAACCACCAGGGGGCCCCCTAAGCTGCCATTGTAGCCTTTTTCTTATTTTTTCCCGAAATTAAAATGACCAGTCTCTCTTGGTAGTCAGAGGCAAGCCAGGCAGCTGCTTGGAGCGCCCGGCAGTAGGCCCCCCGAGGGCTGACAGAATGTACTCAGCAGCAGCGACGGTAACCCCTTCAAAACAATCAATGGATGATATGCAATGAAATGAGTCACTTGTGTTAAAAATAAACTTTGAGCCAGCATCAAGACCAACATGTAAACAAGACAAATTAAGAGGAATTATCCATCTGGAGCAGAAAAAAGGAGATAGAAAGATGATGAGGAAAAAAGAAAGAAAGACAGTGGTAAGTAGAGCAGAAAAGCTACTGATTAAGCAAATAACCGAATGCTGTTGTTTAGTAATGGTATAGCTTGGGTGAGATACATTAACTCTCCAGCTAGCTATCTAGCTATGTGTCACACTATTTTGTTAACCTAGCTAGCTAACTGCAAAGGACAGGAACACTCATTATCATGTTTTTCACACTAACATGCAATCTTCTAGTGTCTCATTGCTTCATTTTGTGAAAAATATATTTGCTTTCCAAAAGCTCATAAACACTGTTTGTTTCTTGAGCATATATTAACTTAGCTAGCTGTTCCTGTCATTTTAAGATGAATGCGATGCTTACTATAATTATATCATTTTCTTACTATGAACAAGCTCAGAAGGACACACTAGCCAATGTACCTTTTCTAAGTGCTGATATCAGTGTTAATTTTGGCAGCTATTTTCATTTTAGTTTTAGTCTTAGTCATGTGTCAAGTGCTCCTTTTTCGTTTTCATCATATTTAGTCATCTTAATTTATTTTTCGTTTAGTCAGTTTTAGTCAACTAAATGTCTGAGCATTTTAGTCTTAGTCAGTTTTTGTCTCAATTTTGTCTTTTTTGTTTTAGTCTAGATTTAGTCGACGAAAACGTATGCCATTTTTGTCTATTTTTTGTTAATGGAAAACAAATTGTCAGAAGTCAGAAATAGTCAACATGGAACATTTTCTGATTTAAATTGCGTATTTATTTTTTAACCTAGGGGAATCTGAGTCGGCGGCACAAGTGATACACAGGAAGTATATATGCAGTGTTGGGAAAGTTCACTTTCTACATGAACTAGTTCAGTTCACAGTTCACACATTTTAAAATTAACTAGTTCAGTTCATAGTTCAAAATTCAAAGTTCATGGTTTCAAAAATGAACTAATTTATAGTGTATAGTTCTTTTTTCAATACGTTGCTGCAAGCTATTATTTTTCAAATGTATTGCCACAACCCATAATAGAACCACAGAATACTGGCATTTCCATAACGCTTTGCTGTCGCCCATTCAGTTCACACTAGTAGCAGCTGCAGCTTTCATCTCTACAGTATATTTTCAAAAACATGAGGAAAACCTGCTGCTTGCATGGTCTTTATTAAGTATAATAATAATCTAAATATACTTAAAGTACCAAAAGTGAAAGTAGTCATTGTGCAAACATATAACATATATAAACATGTGCCGACATAACTCTGTACTAACACAACACGAGGTAGGAACCAGGCTGAACTAAGGTTGTACCTCAAAGTTCAATATTCAAAGTGCAAAACATTTACTGACTTTAACTAAAACTCTTTTAAATGCTCATACACCGACGTCGTATAGTCTGACTCTGAGCGAGTGCAGCGCCTTCTGAAAGTGCGAGTGCTGCTGCTCTACTACCAGACTCCCCGAAGCTCCGCCCAGAGCGGTTGCCAGATTGTGTGGTTTTCAGCATTATTTTAAAGCCTGTTTACGGTGTGTTTTAACTGGGTTTTCGGCTGAAATGCATATGAAATCTGGCACACTTTTGAACGCTGTTATAATATAGTGCTGAGAATGAACGCACTTTTGAACGCCGTTATACAGCGCTGAGAATGAACGCGTTCTCAATTACGTTCATTTAGGGGATCGTTCATTGAACGCGTTCAGGTACATCACTGTATATATGTTGGTGTAGACATGGTCCAATGTATTGTTGCTCCTACAGTATATGTTGGTGTAGACATGGTCCAATGTATTGTTGCTCCTACAGTATATGTTGGTGTAGACATGGTCCAATGTATTGTTGCTCCTACAGTATATGTTGGTGTAGACATGGTCCAATGTATGCATCAAAGAGAGCATTACGGATGTGGTGACGTTGTTTCTGACCAGAGAGACGACGCTGAACTCTGTCTGTCTTCTGTTTGCTGTGTCTTTCCTTTCTCTCTGCCATGTCTGTCCTCTCTCTGCTGTGTCTGTCCTCTCTGTCATGTCTGTCCTCTCTCTCTCTGCTGTGTCTGGCAGCGGTTTATTCTATAACAGGATACTGTAAACTAAGTAAACAGAACACACAGCAGTACTAGTAGTAGTACACACTGATTGCAATCTGCTTGCATAAAACATTATATAAAATCACATTCTGAGGTCAGTGTTAAAGTGCCACATGGAAGAGGTCTGGTTAGTGGTTAGAGTTAGAGTCTGGTTAGGGTAACTTAGGGGTAGTTAAGCATTCATTATAATTTATTATTATTATTTAGATAGATGGATGTAAAGGGCTAGACTAACTCTTAACCCCTATCCGGACCTAGACCACCTCCAAGTCACAACCCTAACTTAGGGGTTAAAGTTAGAGGTGGTCTAGGTCTGGTTAGGGGTTAGAGTTAGAGATGGTCTAGGTCTGGTTATACTGATCCGATACCAGTGCATACATAAAAAAAAATTATATATATTATATTATATAAATTATAAAACTGTTTTTCTTTTCTTTTTTATAGCTACTGTTTTATATATACTGTTTTTTAGTAATAACTAGAAAGTAATGGTATTTATTCAACAACAGGTGATTGTATAGATTAGTATTAGTATCATTAATTGACAACTAAGCTCAATGAGTTCACCCACGGAATGGTTGTTGGCACATTGGTTCCACGTTACTGCGCACTTCCTATCCAGAAGGCTCCGTTTAGGACTACTACTACTGTAGTATCAGAGGCTCTGTTGTGATTTTTTATGCAAAATAAATATTCAACATTCTCTTTTGAGACTCCGCCTCAGACTCTTATCTTTTGGCACTAAAAGCTAAACATTGTCACCGGTATGGCTGTCTGCATTATGTCATTAATTGTGTGCGAGAGGTCGATCAGTGAACACGTTAGCGTGGCTAGCTTAGCCACTAGCTAACGCGAGCTAGATGGAAATACAAACAATGTAACGTTACTGGTGAAAAGGTGATTTACCTTGGAATACTCCTTTGCCAACTTGCTGTACTTTGCTTGCAGGTCTGCAGCTGGATTATGAATAGTCCCAACTTTAGCCAAGGTAACGTTAAAGCTAAAACTAGCTTTTCAAATAGCTCCAGCTAATGCTAATAACGGAGCTCCCCGTCACACTGCTCTGTCGGTACGATGGCATTAAGAAAAGTTATAATTATTTTGTCTCGTCTTGTTTTAGTCAACAATATCAACATACATGAAGAGAAATTTCGTCCTGGTTTTTGTAAATTACATTTTTGTGTCCTCAGTTGTGGTCAACGATATTTAATAAACGATTTAGTCTCATTAGCATGACATGGTCTTCAATAACGTGACGTCACGTCTCGTTGTCGTCATGAAGAAAACCTTTGTTGACGAACATCTTTTGTCATCAATTTAGTCAACAAAATTAACACTGGCTGATATTCACAACTGTTTGTCCAGGATTCTTAGTATTTAATTACATTTTTATAATCAGAATTTTGGGCCTTAAAAAGTCAGATAGGTCTTAAAATTTGATTGGATTAGGAAATTACTTATATGTTGTAATAACTTCTCTGTATCATGTTTAAATGTGTTTGGGGGGAAATGTCCGGGCTTCAAAGTAAGCAGTATGGTAATAGCCTATCAGGCCAATACATATGGAATTACTTCTTAGTCATTTTCCTTAATAATTCTTTGCTGGTATAGTCATGAAATACGTATAAAATTCTATTGAAAGTGGTCTTAAAAAGTCTTAAATGTAACCTGTTGAAACCTGCAGGAACCCTGTCCGTCAACATCCACCTTCAGTGAGACCATAACACCCATCATGAAGATGACATGTCACCCACCTCTACAAGCAGCAGTATCACCATCACCACTAAAGGTTTGACCTCACAAGACCCTGCACTATGGCCAAGTGTCATAGGCCATACCCAACAATGTGGTATCAAGGGGACCAATACAGGTCAAAGATATTGTTTTCCCCCAGAAATCCGAGATAAATCCTCATAGATTTACGGAAGGAAGACTACAACATGATAATGAAAAATGGGGAGAAAATACAGCGAACATGGCTTCTGTATTTGGTTAGCACAGACTCAGTCTTCTGTTTTGCATGCAAACTGTAGGGAAAACAGGACAATGCACTTACCAAAGGGAGGTTTTGAAATTGGAAGAACATAGCAAGTAATTTAAAGGAACATGAGTATTCAAAGACTCACATTACTAATATGACGAGTTGGCATGAACTCCAGACGAGGCTCAAAACTAAGACAGCCATAGATCAGATCAACCAGGATGTGATGCATCTTGAGGTGCAGCACTGGAGAGGTGTAATGCACAGAATAATTGCCATAATGTCACCTAGCAGAAAGGAACCATGCTTTGAGAAGGCATACAGATGCCCTATATGACCCACATAATGGCAATTTCCTGTCACAGGTGGAATTGATGGCACAATTTGATCCAATCATGAGTGGACATTTGAGGAGGATTCAAAACAAAGAAACAAAGGTGCACTACCTCAGCAGTGAAAGTGAAAGTGGAGACAAAATAAGTGACGAGATAGTCAAACAGGTGAAACAAGCTAAATATGTTTCCATCATAATGGACTGTACTCCGGACATTAACCACACAGAACAACTGTCTATTGTCTTGAGAGTAGTGAACTGCGAGCCATCAGCCATCTCTGAACATTTCATAGGATTTGTTCATGTTAAAGACACCACTGGAAAAGGTATGTGTGACACATTTCTGGAGATTTTATTACCTTTTGCATTACATTTAGATGTGAGTGGCAGCATTTGCAATAGCCTTATAATTTATATATTTATAGTATGTATAGTGTGTTCTTGTTTTTATTTTAAAGTTGCACATTTGTAATACAAAAAAGTTTATTTAGTATATTTTTGGTTCACATAAGATTATTTGTAATATAATGGAGATGAACACTGGTTAGGGGGCCCTATCCCCAGGCCATCAGGCTGCTAAACGAACAATGAACACTACACAACAACAACCACCAAACGCACATAGCACACACATCCACACGCACACACTCACTTTAAACAAACACACTGTAGCACCCACTCCACACACTTTATAGCACACACCCACTTTAAACAAACACACTGTAGCACCCACTCCCCACACTTTATATTTATTGATGAAGGATTGCACTACAACTCGTACACCTTACTGTAAATTGTACCTAAATTGTACCTCATCCCATTTCTGCTTTGCACTATATAGTACTGTACATTAGTACACTGCATAGTATTGTATATTATATGGTAACTCAGAACATTGTACATATGTCTATACCGAACACTGTGACCTCATTTTCTTCTTCTAAATTACATGCTATACTATGTTATTTGATACTATCTTGTCTAGCACAGTCTCTGGAGCGTAACAGTAAGAAGCATTTTGTATGAAAGTATTCTGTACTTCTGTATGACAACTATTAAAGAAACTTGAAACTTGAACTCCTAAGAATGATTGCCTAGGGCCCCAATAGACCCTAGCAGAAATTAGAATATATATTGAAATAATTCAAATTGAAGGAAAATGCAGTAGGGGAGAACGGGGGACGTTGTCACACGGGTAGGTTGTCACATTCATTATATTTCACCACCAGAGGTTCCTGTCTCCCATATTTTGGTATTTAAATGTCGAGAATTGGGGTCAGAGTTCACCTACATTGTCATCGTTGGAGTGAAACAGCTGAACTTGAGGTGAGAGGACTTTTTGTGTTTTTCATGTCCATTTGTAAATATTCCGCTCCTCAGTATTTTTCTTCTAGGCTTTTACACAATTGGTTTATAATGAAACAATTATTACCCTTAAAAAGTGTGAAGGGAAAGCTATAGTTTAGATTGTTGTTAGCTAGATAACTAGTTGTTAGATGGCTGTTAGTCTTGATGCTATCAAGACATTCCAGTTGGGGTTGGTCGTCACATTTTCTTTGGGGTTGGTTGTCACATGGAGTGCCCAGACCCTACATTTGCCATCACTGTAACAAGTGAATGAGTGTTCTTATTTTCTTTTATATAGGATGGCCTAAAGATGTGTTCCTGTTTATGTTCATGTTAAGATGCATTAAGTTATGTATTTGTCAACTTGTCAATGCAATTAAACTTTCAAATTTAGTTCTGCCTTCTTGTCTTCTTTTTAAGATTTTTTCCATTAAAACACATAGTGACAACCAACCCCATAGTGTGTGACAACCTTCCCCATGATGGGGTTGGTTGTCACAATGTGTCAGAGTGTCTTTGATAGGTGATTAACTCTTTGTTACAATACGTTGGAAAATGAGAGGGATACACATTTCAAGCCAACATCTTAAGCTTCAATTTAATGTAGGAATGACTATTGAAAGATATTTTGATGATGAGCAATTCACACTAGAGTAAAAAGTGTGACACCGTCCCCCGTTCTCCCCTATCTTTCTCATTTATGCGCATTTGGGAGATGTTATAATGCAGATTCGGTCAATCCTGTACGTTTTCAGGAATTTCTTGATGTAGGGGAGGCAGTGTTTTCCATTTATTATCATTGCTGGGGTCAACTTGAGATGTTTGATTTGAATTTGTGAGAAAAAAAGATATACGAGTTTGTCAAGGATCTAGCCTCTTTTCCTCTTAAAGTGCCCAAGATTGATGCATTTAAATGTTAAATGCATGCCCACCTTAGAGGGTTTGGAATCCCCCGAGCATAGTTTCACAAAATAGGGGCCCCCAAACAAAATTTTAAAGAGGGCCCCCAAAAAGCTAGAAACGGCCCTGCTCGTTGCCATATATCTATATGTGTGTACCCTCTTGTCTGGAGGCCTTGTGTGTGTGTGTGTGTGTGTGTGTGTGCGTGTGTGTGCGTGTGTGTGTGTGTGTGCGTGTGTGCTAACAACCTCTGTCAATATTTAGACAGCAAGAGCGATAATTCAGGTTAAATATTTTCATATTGATTTTGAACCTGATCCTATTGACAGTGACACACACACACATACGCACACAAACACATGCATGCACAGACACACACACACACACATGTACACACACACACACACACACACCCGTATGCACACACACACACACACACACACACACACACACACACACACACACACACACACACACACACACACACACACACACACACACACACACACACACACACACACACACACACACACACACACACACACACACACACACACACACACACACACACACACACACACACACACACACACACACACACACACACACACACACACACACACACACACACACACACACACACACACACACACACACACACACACACACACACACACACACACGTTGTGCTGGCCAGGGGTCGGTTAGCAGCTGGATAATGTAGGAGTGGGGAGTATGTGTGTGTGTTTGTGTGTGTGTGTGTGTGTGTGTGCCTGCGTGTGTGTGCGTGTACCTGGGGACCTGTCCAGTGTTGGGTTTGTTGGATCAGATGAGTCATGGGCTAAATGCCCACTCAGCCCTCTAACTTCCTAGAAGTAGAGTGTGTGTGTGGTGTGTGCACGTGCATGTGTGTTTGTGCAGTCGTGCATGGATACATGCGTGAATGCGTGTTTGCTGTGTTATGTGTGAATGTGTGTGTGTGTTATGTGTGAATGTGTGTGTGTGTGTGTGTGTGTGTGTGTGTGTGTGTGTGTGTGTGTGTATGGACCTTTGCCTTTATGTGTGTTTTGTATGGGATTTTAGTGGGCATGTAGGTGTATGCTGTGTGGGGGGTTGAGATGGGTATGGGGGTTGTGGTGTGTGTGCGTGTTTGTGTGTGTGTGTGTGTGTGTGTGTGCGTGTGTGTGTGTGTGTGTGTGTGTGTGTGTGTGTGTGTCCTAATTTCATCCCTGGAAAATGTGCCATCCTTCCATCCCCACAAAAGAAAGATAAACCCCTCTCTGCCCATCCCCCACTATTCACACACTGACAAGCTCTCATATCATCGCTCTTGTTAATCCTAAAAGAGCAGCACTATAATTGTATACACTGTGTATTCTAGATTGAATTTCAACATTACATATTAAAACATTATTGATATGAGGAGAAATGAAAACAATACATAAATTAACTGGTCCCTTTTTCATGATTTGGGGAAAATATAATGCAAGTCAATAAATGGATGTTACAAAGCACAAGCTTTGTTCTACCCATAATAGCAACATTTACAAGACACAATGAATGTGTTAACTGTAAGCATTTTACACCTGCTTTGATGTGGTAATAATATGTCAATTGGATCATTCATATTCAAATTTCATTCACATTTGTTTAATTTCAGCTTATTCATAGTCTAATGATATTCTTATTAACATCTCTAGTCTATTCATTACATCATTCATGGGCATACTGTAACTGTAAATATACCATATGAATAAATACAGTACAATCAATGAATGAATAATGAACAGGGAGAGAAGGGAGACATGATAGATTCATAATGTGATGGATGGAAAGTTAAATGCAGCAAATGTGGAATGAAAATGATATATGGAATGATGGATGGATGGATGGTTATATGGATATATGGATGGATGGTTATATGGATGGGGGATGGATAGATGGATGGATGATGGATGAATGGATGGATGTGGGATGAATGTATGGATGTATGGGTGAGGGATGGATGGATGGATGGATGAGGGGTGAATGGATGGATGGATGGATGAAGGGATGGATGGATGGATGAGTGATGGATGGATGAGGGATGAATGCCTGGATGAGGGGTGGAGGGCTGGATGGATGAATGGATGAACATGTGGTATACATATTACAACAATCATATTTTTCCAATATGGATATTTTCAGTTGAAATCTGCTTTTCAGATTATTGTACTGCGTGGTAATAGGAGGTGTGATATCAAACAGATACATTTAAACTTAATTTATAGAATTCTCAAATATTTCAGAAATAACCTGAACTGAGAAAGACAGCAAGACAGCAGAACTCTAGTGAACTGTGGATGCTATTTCCTCAACTATTTATTCAACTGTCCTTGAGTTTGTCCTTCTACCATTAAGAATCATTGAGGAAAGAGCGTGTGTGTGTGTGTGTGCGTGTGCACTATAGCTAAAAGATGGTCTGGTTCCAAAACAAAGGTCAAGCAAGGTCATATGAGCCCTGAAGGTGTAACAGACATGTGCTGTCTCACACGCACGCACGCACGCACATGTGTGTGGTATCATTCACAAGACTCACACAACTACATCTTCATGAAAGTGTAATAAAGAATATGATACCTGACATTCCCCGGGAGCAGAGCTTGGTAAATATCACAACCAAATCTGATAGGTTGGAAGTATGAGAGCACAACTTCGTACACACATAGCACACATACAGCGGCACTTCATACCTGTTATTATTGAGTGACAGGGCTCTCAAAGCACACCGCTGTAACAAGAACTTACATTTTCCCAGGCATGTCCACTGCAGAATGCCCCTGTGTAATTCCATATGCTCAATAAAATGACCCTACAGCATGCCTATTATGTACGTGATATATTAGTCAACAGTGTTATTGGTACGTATTGGTGCTATTGTGGATTTATGATATTGCGATCACTCAATAAAACATGGTTAGAAATACCACTGCTGTAGAAATCACAAAATATATGATGCAACAAATCCCTAGAATGTACAGCAAAAACCAGCCTTGTTCAACACTGTACATTTTTCAAACGATTGTTGTGCTCTAGATTTCTTTTTGGAAGGGAAATGTTTGGAAATTCATCTCTCTTCGCAGTTACCAGAACTAATGTTGGATACATGGTAAATAAATGTAGCACTAATGTTGGATAAATACTAAATAAATGCAAAACTAATACTGGATAAATAGTAAATAAATGCTGTAGTAATGCTGGAATAAATGCTGCAGTAATGCTGGATAAATAGTAAATAAATGCAGTATTTGCTGGATAAATAGTAAATAAATGCAGTATTAAAGCTGTATAAATAGTAAATAAATGCAGTATTAAAGCTGGATTAATAGCAAATAAATGCAGTATTGAAGCTGGATAAATAGTAAATAAATGCAGTATTAATGCTGGATAAATAGTAAATAAATGCAGTATTAAAGCTGGATAAATAGTAAATAAATGCAATATTAATTATGGATAAATAGTAAATAAATGCAGTGTTAAAGCTGTATAAATAGTAAATATATGCAGTATTAACTAATTCATCGCCATACGCTTTCCGTATCTCTGCCACTTCAGGCCAGATAAAAATTGTCCTTTCCGTGGTGTTTCACAATGTTTGCAGAGCTGTGTGTGTGTTCTGTATTATAGCTGTGGAGACAATGGTGTGGCTCATTTGACAGAGACTACTTGTAGTCCAACATGGAAAAAAGGGTTTGTTTCCACACACTGTAGTTTGTAGTTTATTACACACTAAACATTGCGCATTTCCAAGATAACAGTCTTTTTTCATATATTGCGAGATAAAACGCGTTATGTGCAATAAGCCCGAATCGTTCTGGTAGATTCCCTGAACCCCCAAATACTCCCAAATCAAAGGTATATACCATATACACATGTGCCTTCACAAAGATTATCAAAGGGGGGGGTAGTCTTACCCGAAAATGCGATTGTTACAAAACGCTTGGTTTATGTCCGGCAAAGTAAGAAACTGTGATCGTTACAGAAACATGCTTCAGGTGTTCGGTAAAATAGACATAGGGGGTCCTTACCTTAGCCAGAAGGTAATCCAAAAAGAATAATTCCAATGATCCCATCGGCGATTGCGATTACTCGTTTATATGTAATTACATGTGTTTACGGGACAGTATTAGGTTTTGAGGCGAGCAGATCTGCTTGCGATTGCTTTGCAAGAGCTCCTCCCCCTCAGAGCGAGTCTTGATAGTCCAGTTAATTCATTGTCTGTCCTGATCCCTTTCTATCAGCGTTCAAAAGGTAGACGATACTGCCACCTGGTGAGATTCGATCAGCATTGCAATTCCAGCGTATGTAGCTGTGCCACAGTGATTCAGAAAGCTCCGGCCGAGTGTGTAGAACTGGGATCAAAGGAAAAATATCAAACTATCTATATATCTATCTATAACGAGTATACTCGTTATTGGCGGTCATTAGTAAATAAATGCAGTATTAATGCTGGATAAATCCTACATAAATGCAGTATTAATGCTGGATAAATAGTAAATAAATGCAGTATTAAAGCTGGATAAATAGTAAATAAATGCAGTATTAATGCTGGATAAATAGTAAATACATGCAGTATTAATGCTGGATAAATCCTACATAAATGCAGTATTACAGCTGTACAACTATTAAATAAATGCAGTATTGAAGCTGGATAAATAGTAATAAATGCAGTATTAAAGCTGGATAAAGAGTACATAAATGCCGTAGTAATACTGGATACATTGTGAGGTTTTGCCCGCTGCTCACTACCTTTTCTCTGTCTTCTTTAAGCCTACTGTTAGGAATTCCCTACTCACTCTCTCTAGCCCCCACCCTCTCGTTCCTTACCCTTAGTGGCCACACCTGTTTGATATTCTATTATCTCTCGCACCTGTGATGGCAGGCTAATTAGTCCCCCTGTGGGCTTTAAATACCAGGGCGCTTCCCCTCGTTTTGGCGTGGGGTCGTGTTGTATTCATGCTGAGTCATATTCTCTAACATCTAGACTCTTTCGGGAGATCCTCTGGTCTACCAATGCTGTAAGATGGATCTCTCCAGCCTTGAGATGTTTGCTCCAGCCTTCGTCTGCTGTCGCCGTAGCCTGTGGAGGAGACTGTTCTGCGCTCCCTGTAACTTCCACGGGAGGCACCCCAGCGCTCCACTGCAGACCCCAGCGCAGCTGTTCGTCCTGACGCACATCTAGACCAACGCGCATCTCCCGGACCTTCGAGCTTGGCACGCTCCTCCGTACCAGCGCACAGACGCGCATCTTCCAGACCTTCGAGCTTGGCACGCTCCTCCGTACCAGCGCACTGACGCGCATCTTCCAGACCTTCGAGCTTGGCACGCTCCTCCGTACCAGCGCACAGACGCGCATCTTCCAGACCTTCGAGCTTGGCACGCTCTCCAGACCTCAGCGCGCCGACGCGCATCTTCCAGACCTTCGTGCTTGGCACACTCCTCCTCGCAGACGCACCCCGAGGCGTCTCTCGGTTCCGACGCGCATCTTCCAGACCTTCGAGCTTGGCACGCTCTCCAGACCTCAGCGCGCCGACGCGCATCTTCCAGACCTTCGTGCTTGGCACACTCCTCCTCGCAGACGCACCCCGAGGCGTCTCTCGGTTCCGACGCGCACACCAAGGTGTGGCGCGCACTCTGTTCCTCGGCTCCGACAGCGGCTACCCGGTGGACGACGCTCTCGCCACCGCCACTGTTCCGACGCGCACACCAAGGTGTGGCGCGCACTCTGTTCCTCGGCTCCGACAGCGGCTACCCGGTGGACGACGCTCTCGCCACCGCCACTGTTCCGACGCGCACACCAAGGTGTGGCGCGCACTCTGTTCCTCGGCTCCGACAGCGGCTACCCGGTGGACGACACCCTCGTCACCGCCACTGTTCCGACGCGCACACCAAGGTGTGGCGCGCACTCTGTTCCTCGGCTCCGACAGCGGCTACCCGGTGGACGACGCTCTCGCCACCGCCACTGTTCCGACGCGCACACCAAGGTGTGGCGCGCACTCTGTTCCTCGGCTCCGACAGCGGCTACCCGGTGGACGACACCCTCGTCACCGCCACTGTTCCAGCACTCTGTTCCTCGGCTCCGACAGTCGGCTACCCGGTGGACGACTCCCTCGTCACCGCCACTGTTCCAGCACTCTGTTCCTCGGCTCGGACAGCCAGCCACCCGGTGGCGATGCCCTCGCCCCGCTGCTGTCCCTTACCTTTACGCATACGCCTGGGTGAGTTTTGATTGTGATGTCACTCACTCAGCGTAGTGCCCTTGCCCCCGTTCCCGCTGCTGTCCCTGTACCTTTACGCATACGCCTGGGTGAGTTTTGATTGTGATGTCACTCACTCAGCGTAGTGCCCTTGCCCCCGTTCCCGCTGCTGTCCCTGTACCTTTACGCATACGCCTGGGTGAGTTTTGATTGTGATGTCACTCACTCAGCGTAGTGCCCTTGCCCCCGTTCCCGCTGCTGTCCCTGTACCTTTACGCATACGCCTGGGTGAGTTTTGATTGTGATGTCACTCACTCAGCGTAGTGCCCTTGCCCCCGTTCCCGCTGCTGTCCCTGTACCTTTACGCATACGCCTGGGTGAGTTTTGATTGTGATGTCACTCACTCAGCGTAATGCCTCTTGCCCCCGTTCCCGCTGCTGTTCCTGTACCATTACGCATACGCCTGGGTGAGTTTTGATTGTGATGTCACTCTCCCAGCGTATTGCCTCCTTTAGTTCTCACTTAGTTATTAGTTTGGACATTTCATCTCCCACTCTGTTTTGTTCTCTCGTGGATATTATTTTGGACATTTCATCTCCCACTGTGTGTTTATTCACACGAAGATAGTATTTACTTTGTTACTTTGTTATTTGGACTGTTCTGCATCTGCTCTGTTTGTTCCCTTTGAATATTAACCCTCTCCTCTGTTCTGCAGAGCGGCCCAGATGTTTTCCCACCAGTCCCCAGTTCCTCCCTGTCCCCAGCCCGCCTCCGCGGTTCTCTGTCCCCAGTTCCTCCCTGTTCCCCAGCCTGCCTCCGCGGGCCTCAGTCCCCTCTGTCCCTAGTCCTCTATCCCTAGTTCTCCTAGTCCCTAGTCCTCTATCCCTAGCTCTCCTAGTCCCTAGTCCTCTCTCCCTAGTTCTCCTTGTCCCTGGTTTACCTAGTCTCTAGTTCCTCTGTCCCAAGGCGTTCCCTTAACCTTCCCTTAGGCGTTCCCTAACTTTCCCATAGTGTTCCCTTTTCCTGCCCGCCTCTTAAAGGCACCTTACCTTCCCCTCTTGTGTTATTCCAGTGTTTTGTGTTTTCTCCCTTAAAGGGACAGTGCCCTTTTTCCCTGTTCACAATAAATATCTGTTTCTTGGCAAACCACCATACCTGTCTTGTGTTGTGCGATTGGGGTCGGTTACAAACCATAACAGTACGACCCCACCAAGTCTACGACCCCAGCCAGCACAGACTGTGTATGTTGAGTTTGCCTTTTTTTTTCTTGTCCCCTCTAGCTCCCCTGTTAGCCCTGTTAGCTTCCCTGTTAGCCCAGTTTAGCTTCCTTGTTAGTCCTGTTTAGCTCCCTTGTTAGCCTGTTACTCCCCTGTTTAGCTTGTTAGTCTCCCCGGTTAGCTCCCCTGTTTGCTTCCCGTTTTGCCCTGTTTGACCCCCCTGCAGCTTGTTAGGCCTCTACTACCAGCATGGCCCTGTCTGCTAGCTTTGCCTCGGCGGCTAGCACAGCCTCTATGTTAATGCAGCCCTTACTGCTGGCATAGGCCCTGTAGCTAGCCATGCCCTGGCAGCTAACCCAGTCCCTCAGCAGAGCCCCAGTCTGCTAGCTTGGCCCCGGCTGCTAGCACAGCCTCTATGTTTATGCAGCCCTTGCTGCTGGCTTAGGCCCTGTAGCTAGCCAGGCCCAAGCAGCTAACCCGGTCCCTCTGCATGGCCTCCACCTTTTTGTGTAGTTTATCCCACTGCTAGGACTGCCCTTTCAGCTAGCAAGGTCAGTTTTTCTCACACAGCTAGGACTGTCCTTCCAGCTAGCTTGTGCTCTCATGCTGGTCCAGCCCTGTCTGCCAGCCTAGCTCCGGCAGCTAGCGCAGCCTCTATGTTGATGTAGCAGTACAGCTAGCATAGGCCCTGTAGCTATCAGTGCCCTGGCAGCTAACCTTCCCTCTGCTAGCCCTTTCCCGGTGCTTCCATGGTTACCCCTTAGCTACCCTGCTTGCCCCTCAGTTCCCCTAGACCAGTTGCTCTAGACCAGTTCTCTAGACCCAGTTCCTCTAGACCAGTTCCTCTAGACCAGTTCTCTAGACCAGTTCCCTAAACCAGTTCTCTAGACCAGTTCTCTTGCCCAGTTCGCTAGACTAGTTCTCTAGACCCAGTTCCTCTAGACCAGTTGCCCCTCTGCTACCCTAGTTACCCCTCGGCGACCCTGTTTCTTTTGCTAGCCCCACTCTTGTGGTGGCTTCCCCTGCTGGCTTGGCCAGTACCTCTTGTTTTGCCCCCTGCCACTCTGTCTGTATTTGTTTTGGGTCGCCGGGTGGCTCCCGTTGAGGGGGGGGTACTGTGAGGTTTTGCCCGCTGCTCACTACCTTTTCTCTGTCTTCTTTAAGCCTACTGTTAGGAATTCCCTACTCACTCTCTCTAGCCCCCACCCTCTCGTTCCTTACCCTTAGTGGCCACACCTGTTTGATATTCTATTATCTCTCGCACCTGTGATGGCAGGCTAATTAGTCCCCCTGTGGGCTTTAAATACCAGGGCGCTTCCCCTCGTTTTGGCGTGGGGTCGTGTTGTATTCATGCTGAGTCATATTCTCTAACATCTAGACTCTTTCGGGAGATCCTCTGGTCTACCAATGCTGTAAGATGGATCTCTCCAGCCTTGAGATGTTTGCTCCAGCCTTCGTCTGCTGTCGCCGTAGCCTGTGGAGGAGACTGTTCTGCGCTCCCTGTAACTTCCACGGGAGGCACCCCAGCGCTCCACTGCAGACCCCAGCGCAGCTGTTCGTCCTGACGCACATCTAGACCAACGCGCATCTCCCGGACCTTCGAGCTTGGCACGCTCCTCCGTACCAGCGCACAGACGCGCATCTTCCAGACCTTCGAGCTTGGCACGCTCCTCCGTACCAGCGCACTGACGCGCATCTTCCAGACCTTCGAGCTTGGCACGCTCCTCCGTACCAGCGCACAGACGCGCATCTTCCAGACCTTCGAGCTTGGCACGCTCTCCAGACCTCAGCGCGCCGACGCGCATCTTCCAGACCTTCGTGCTTGGCACACTCCTCCTCGCAGACGCACCCCGAGGCGTCTCTCGGTTCCGACGCGCATCTTCCAGACCTTCGAGCTTGGCACGCTCTCCAGACCTCAGCGCGCCGACGCGCATCTTCCAGACCTTCGTGCTTGGCACACTCCTCCTCGCAGACGCACCCCGAGGCGTCTCTCGGTTCCGACGCGCACACCAAGGTGTGGCGCGCACTCTGTTCCTCGGCTCCGACAGCGGCTACCCGGTGGACGACGCTCTCGCCACCGCCACTGTTCCGACGCGCACACCAAGGTGTGGCGCGCACTCTGTTCCTCGGCTCCGACAGCGGCTACCCGGTGGACGACGCTCTCGCCACCGCCACTGTTCCGACGCGCACACCAAGGTGTGGCGCGCACTCTGTTCCTCGGCTCCGACAGCGGCTACCCGGTGGACGACACCCTCGTCACCGCCACTGTTCCGACGCGCACACCAAGGTGTGGCGCGCACTCTGTTCCTCGGCTCCGACAGCGGCTACCCGGTGGACGACGCTCTCGCCACCGCCACTGTTCCGACGCGCACACCAAGGTGTGGCGCGCACTCTGTTCCTCGGCTCCGACAGCGGCTACCCGGTGGACGACACCCTCGTCACCGCCACTGTTCCAGCACTCTGTTCCTCGGCTCCGACAGTCGGCTACCCGGTGGACGACTCCCTCGTCACCGCCACTGTTCCAGCACTCTGTTCCTCGGCTCGGACAGCCAGCCACCCGGTGGCGATGCCCTCGCCCCGCTGCTGTCCCTTACCTTTACGCATACGCCTGGGTGAGTTTTGATTGTGATGTCACTCACTCAGCGTAGTGCCCTTGCCCCCGTTCCCGCTGCTGTCCCTGTACCTTTACGCATACGCCTGGGTGAGTTTTGATTGTGATGTCACTCACTCAGCGTAGTGCCCTTGCCCCCGTTCCCGCTGCTGTCCCTGTACCTTTACGCATACGCCTGGGTGAGTTTTGATTGTGATGTCACTCACTCAGCGTAGTGCCCTTGCCCCCGTTCCCGCTGCTGTCCCTGTACCTTTACGCATACGCCTGGGTGAGTTTTGATTGTGATGTCACTCACTCAGCGTAGTGCCCTTGCCCCCGTTCCCGCTGCTGTCCCTGTACCTTTACGCATACGCCTGGGTGAGTTTTGATTGTGATGTCACTCACTCAGCG
>NC_140175.1:77208118-77233118 GCF_963971535.1 Notolepis coatsorum
TATTCCCCAAATTGTTTATTTTTCCTCTGTGATTATTGAGTGTTGTCAGTGTAAGAGTCTTTCCAGCCCCTGACCTGGAATATATATACAGATGAAGCCTTCAGACCTTCCACCACCATCTCTGTCTCCTTAGACTTGATTATGGTGTAGCTGGAGTCCTGCTCCTGGAGAGAGAGAGAGAGAGAGAGAGAGAGAGAGAGAGAGAGAGAGAGAGAGAGAGAGAGAGAGAGAGAGAGAGAGAGAGAGAGAGAGAGAGAGAGAGAGAGAGGGAGAGAGAGGAGAGATATATTAAAGTATGTTCTATTTTTGTGCACATGTTTGCCAGTGTTTATTGTTATGTTACACGTATGTTAATTGTGTGTGTGTTTGTGTTAACCAAAACTAAACTAAGAACTAAAACTAGGTGTGAAAAAACATTTTAGTTAACCTCTTAACAAGCGGGCAGAAAAGTGGCAATTTTTTAACTTGAACTTGAGGACTGCATACTTTTTTTGCAAACCAAAACAACATACTTTATACTTATAGCACATGCATGAGCCTGGTCTCTTTTGAAAGATGACATTCTGAAAATTCACTTTTAGTGCTAACGTAATAGAGTAACATAGGTCTGAACTTTAGTTGTAAAAAAAACTTGTTACTCAAGTTTTTCTGTAGTAGTTAGTAGTCCAGAGGTAGTATTTCCCCAGAAGGTACAACAAATACAATGCAAATCCAGACGGAGCCATAGCCTGAAATCTTATGTAGTACATATCCAAATTTCATAAAGATCCATTCAGAAATGAGTGATTAGGAGTGATTTTGGTAAACTGTATACAAAGAAAAACTCAGTTTTCTCATAGACTTCAATTCATTCGGCTGTTTTGCTTTTCCTGTTTTCGTGTTTCTTCGTGTTTTTAGAAATTTTAATTTAGATCCCCATGTGGGGTATCATTGGAAAGCCACACTCATTGGTTACAACGATCCACAATAATTTTCGAGATCGGATCTAGATTGACGGAACTACTGCAGCCTCAGTTGGTCTCTGACAAGAACAAGTTGCAGGTTGAAAAAACCCTCAGCTCGGAACTAGGCAAAATCTGCATATGGCTCGCTGATAACAAACTATCATTACACATGGGCAAAACAGAGTCCATTCTCTTCGGTTCAAATAACAAACTCAGCAAGACCGTCGGCTCAGGCACGCGGGAACTATAAAACGGCAGGGGGTGCTGGGGGGTCGCCAGATAAAAAAAAAAGAAAAAGAAAAAAACGTTTTTTCTTTTTTTTTTTTTTTTTTTTTTTTGGTCAGGCCACTGAACTTAGAAGCAGGCCAGGCCAGTGTTTCTATTTGCACCAGCGCAATAGTTAGATAACCTAGGTGGGGAACAACCAGGAGATCACTGCAACTCACACAAGTTGGAGAACTATCTCTCTCTCTCTCTCTCTTGCTCTCACACACACACAAAGGGAGCCGCATGTGATTGGTGGAGGCGGGATCCTTACGAAAAACTGCTAATCATTGACACATGCTAGCCTGTAATAATCCCCCCCAGAAAAATGTACTTTGCATTTGATATATTGCAAATATATGCCATCACACACACTGGCATTTAAAGGGTTAGAATTATAAAATGAATATGTGGTGTTATGATCAGGGCTGAAGTTGAATAAAATATTGTATTTATCAATTACAAAAAACTGAAAATCCATAAAAATCTGTGTTGTTGCTAATCATACATATGCTAGCCTGTTTTTTAACAATAAGTTGTGATGCCATCACAAACACTGGCATTTAAAGGGTACAAATAAAAAAAATGCCTGCACCAGAATGCAGGAAATTAAGTCTTTGTAACAAAGAAATTCCTGGTGGGGGACCCCCAGACCCCCTGCTTAAAAAGTGGCCTGACTGGGGCTATATTTCCTGGCCTGAATGATTTCCCCAGTCCGGCCCTGGTTAAAAGCCTCCAATGCTTATTAGTGTGTGTGCGTTTGAACGTTTGCATGTTTCAACCATACATTTCCATTTAAAATATTTTTTTTTTACCTCCTATAATAGTGGGGGTCGCGGCTCTCTGACACAGTTTTTTTGGGTCGCGGCCTGAAAAATTTGGGAACCCCTGGTCTAGCCTGTACCCCCCAAACATGTTGCTGGCCCCGTCAAAACAGTATCCTATCAGCCTCTCCATGGGCAGGTCGAGGCGTAAAAGTATTTTATACACAAAAACAGCGTCTCTGCTGTTGTGTCTGGGCCGGGCATTGTAAAAACCCCAAAAGAAGTTCTGAGCTTCCAAGTTGTCATCGGCTAACTGTATATTACACGAGAATTGTTCTTTTCCAGTGAGTGACATCAGTGGTTCCGTCAGCGCTCAAGCCAAATATTGGGCTTTTGGATGCTTTGTCTCTAATTTGTCGCTGAATATCATGGGCAAGCAGCTGTAAGATTTCGTTTTGGATGTTGTTGGACATCCAGTTGTCTCTCTTTTGGAGCCAATTCTTCAACTCGGGATCAGACTCGGTGCGCACTCTTTCCATCATGAGCTGCCATAACACCCCATCCCTATTTGCATCACCCCTCAGTGGAAGCCCCTGGCGCCCGAGGGGGGGTATAGGGGAACAGACTCAGTTAACTCTTCAATACTTGATGCTGAGGCTGAACCTGTCGTCTCTGTCTCTCTCTGACGTTTATCAGATTTAGTGGGACTGTCACTGGGACCGGCGGGACGTTTCGAAAATAAATCTGATATTTTTCTTTTCTGCGAGTGAGACATTCTGTGCTAGCAAAGTCTGACTACTAGCTCAAATCGACTGACTGCGCAAGCACTGTATCACAGTAGCTCAGTGGTTCGTGGCGCGTGGGAAGGGCGGGAGACGGGAGGTGAATACAATTAGTTGTTTCACCTGTCATTCAATCAGTCTGTGACAGTCTGTCATCACTCGAAAATCTACTCGGTTTTACACGTATGATTGTGTACATACAGTAGTGTAATGAATGAATGAAAACTTTATTTAACAGATTGGAGAATGGCTACAATACAGTACGGCTCAATACACACAATATTAAAATGGTGATGTGCTTTGAGCAGGATAAACTTATAATATACAGTGTTACAGTTATACAGTTACAGTATATACAAATATATAAATACTGCCAAAAAAAAAAAAAAAAAAAAAATTATATATATATATATATATATATATATATTTTTTTTTTTTTTGCAATAATTGAGAGGGGGTGCTGCAGCACCCCCCGCACCCCCCCTTCCCGCGTCCCTGCGTCGGCTTCTCAGTTACAGTGGGTGACAATATTGTCACAAGGAAAGACGAAATTACCTACCTGGGTTCCATCCTAGAGGCAAATCTTTCCTGTGACAAAATGGCATCCAATGTAATAAAAAAAGTCAACCAACGAACTAGATTCCTGTACCGGATCTCCTCTCTGGTAAACAAGAATACCCTGATGACTCTGGCAGGAGCACTCATTCAAGGGTACTATGACTATGCGTGCACCTCATGGTACCAAAGCACCTCAAAGGCGCTTAAAACAAAATTACAAACATCACAAAACAAACTGGTCAGACTACTACTTGACCGTAACCCCAGAACCCACCTCACCCCTGCCCACTTTGACAACCTAGGATGGCTTAGAGTAGACGACAGAGTACAGCAACTTGCAATGGGCCTGGTCTACAAGATACACTATACGACCGGGTTGCCCATGTACATGTCAAAATACTTCCCAAAGGTCAGTGAATACCACAACCACTACACCAGAGGAAGCTCAACAAATCATGTTAAACCCAGATTCGGCTCAAACAAGGGACTAAACACGTTTCGCAATTATGCCACAACAATGTGGAACGCCCTACCCAAAGCTGTAAAGGTATGTGAATCCCTGCCCACATTCAAAACCGCTCTTAAAGAGCACCTACGGGAGGCTGCAATTCGAAATTGGCCACCGTAAATGCCCAAAACCCCCACCACCTCCTAATAGACAGTCTCCTCCCCACCGCATGTATATATTCCCTCTCCGCCGTATGTATATTTCTCTCCCACCCACCCACCCCCTCCTAATGTACAGTCCCCTCCCCATCATATGTATATACTCTGTCAGGATCTAGGGGTAACAGTACTGTATATTGGAATACCGTTTATGTCACAAATGTATCAGTACTAAATACCTATATGTCCCTATGCCATAAATGTCATGTATGTTGTGTATGTCATAAATGTCTATATGAATTGAAAATGGGGGACCCTGATGGAAACAAGACAAACGTCTTTCTCAGGTCTGCATCCCCTTAACAATTGTATGTATTGAGCCGTACTGTATTGTACCCATTCTGCAATCTGTTAAATAAAGTTTTCATTCATTCATTCATTCAGTCGGAAGTGGTATTTTGCGCAATACCGTGTACTTTGCACAAGCCTCAAATACCGGCATGTAACTCGAGAACAGCTGAACGGATTTTGTCTGATTTTGTCGCTATAGACAGGCAACAAATAAGCCTTCAATTCGATATATATATTGTATTACAAAATATGCACACCTGAGCCACTAGGGGTCGCCAACGTGCCGGTTGCAAAAAATCCGAAAACGTCCCATATGAGGGACGTTGCAGCTGAAATTAAAAGAAAAACTTAAAAAGAAAAACCTAAAACAAACTGAAATTATATTGTGTACTCATAAATCTAAATACAATAAAAAATACACATATAAAATGTCTTTAGTTTTAGTCTTTGTGAGGAGGTACTGGTCGTGTTGTCATGATACCTGCAAAATATCTCAATATCTGAGAACAGCCGTGCACCACTCACATTGGAAACCATGACCATAACATTACCGAAGGAAATCAGTTTATCTTCGATGATACGTCTGCACTGTGAGTCTGTGGAAATGACAGTACTGTGGAAATACAGCTGTACTGATGCTTACTAAGCATTTCAAACATAGATGTTATATGGCCACTGCCTGAGTGGAAGCAGAGCACTGCGCACGCACGCACACGCGCACACGCACACACACACACACACACACACACACACACACACACACACACACACACACACACACACACACACACACACACACACACACACACACACACACACACACACACACACACACACCTATATGCACTCAATTACTCACAGCACTCGTCCACACACATGCACACACCGGGGTTATTATAGTTTTATTTGTATTTTGTTTTTCATTTTTGTTTTCGATTCAGTTCACACACACACACATTGTCCCTGCAACCAAATACAGCTCTTATTAAAACACTGTCATTCCAAGTACCAGTGCTAATTAAACAGGGTATTATACTGTACCATTTTAATGGCAGGGCATTGCAATACTCTTCTAGCGTCGGTATACGGTGCAACACTAGGTATTGGTGCATAATTTTTTTTATAAAATGAATACTGGAACTAATAAAAAACTAAAGTAAAGCTAAACATTTTAAACTATAAAAACTGAACTGAAATACGCAAACCCACTCTGGAAACTAACTGGAACTAAACTGAATCGAAAACAAAAATGAAAAACAAAATACAAATAAAACTATAATAACCCTGGTGCGTGCATGTATGTGGACGAGTGCTGTGAGTAATTGAGTGCATATAGGTGTGTGTGTGTGTGTGTGTGTGTGTGTGTGTGTGTGTGTGTGTGTGTGTGTGTGTGTGTGTGTGTGTGTGTGTGTGTGTGTGTGTGAGAGAGAGAGTGAATATGTGTGTTTGTGCATGTGTATGTGCACGTGCATCAGCAGTGGGGATCAGTTTCTCAGCTGTAGCCACATCAGGTTTAAACATAACACAGCTAAATGCTTCTTCCATTAGCCAGAAACCATTAGCTAGCTGCTGACCACAACCCCTCCTCTCTCTCTCTCCCTCCCTCTATCTCCCCTTATCTCTCTCCTCTCTCCCTCACTGTCCTCTCTTTCCTCTCCCCTCCTCTCTCTCCTCTTTCCGCTTCCTTTCTTACTCTCTCCTGTCATCTCCTTGCCTCCACTTTGACCTTCCTCCCAGAGAACAAGGTAGAGACACAAACACGAGACAGAGGAGAAGAGAGAGAGATGCTATGGGGAGTAGCAGCATCACATTGCAGCAGAATCCATCCCAAGTCTACTGGTATAGATTATATACTGCAGCAGTGACAGTGAATATTAAAACAATCACACAAATCACCTCTGCCAGACAGGGGGTTTCAAGAAGTAAAATGAAACAAAATAAATGTATCTTTAACATAGTTTTGACGTCAAATATGGTGGTTTTGTAGCAGTTCCTAAGGGGAATGTAAGTGCAAAAGAATACCCACTGGTCTCAGAAAGCTAAATTGAATGTTTGTGTCAGTAGAACTAAAATACACCACTTTGATCCCCTGTGATGATTGATTCATGGCTTCTGACATGATTTATGGTCTCTGAGCAGGAACGATTTATGGCATCTGCACAGATTGTATGGCTCAAAAGATTATTGTATTGTCAATAATGAAGCGGACCATTAGTGTAGAGGAATTTCTGTCCCCTGCAGGTTTTCAAATAGCTATTTAAAACATCTTCAATCAGGTATTATAATGTATATCTGAACAAGTTTTAGTTATTGTTTTTTCAGATGTTAATGCTCATTATTTAGTTGATTGGTTGGGGTGTTTATACATATGATCCAGGATTTATTTTTGTTTCTGAATTGCTACAGTAGGCATCATAGTGAGAGGTTGTAGTGTTGATGGTTGTTTTTCGTTTTGATGGTTTATAATTTAGTTTAATGTTGTTAGGAATCAGATGTTAACCTAATGATATTAATTTCAACATTGTAATATTTCTATTGTGGTTTAAACGCTGTATGCCCCTGACCCATAAGGTATGAGCATTCTGAGTAAGATGTAAGTGCAGACCTAGTGATTTAATTATTCAATATTAATATTAGCATTTTAATATTATAGTCCACATACCAAGACATGCCAATCGATAGACTTTTAGAATTGTTATTTAAAAAAGTTTAAATCTCATAATTCAGTTTTAGATCTGAACATTAACACTTTCAGTGCCGGCCATTAACATGGTAAAGCATGGTTAAATGCCAGCACCCACTTCAATGATAGCGTTGTGAACGCATAATCTCTGTCTTAAATTATGGCTGTGTCTAATCTGCCCGTCGCTTATCAATGACTTGTCTGCAGTCAACATTGTCGAAACGGATTGTTTTTTAATCGCTTCATTTCCGTTTTATAGCATTTTGAAAAGCCCTCGTTTTCAAGGAAAATATAAAGATTCCGTGATAAACAGCATTTACTGGAATATTCTGGATACACAAAAACGTTGTCATTTTTCGGCCTATTTATGAATCGTTTTCAAATAAACCCTAGATTATCGATAGTATATGTGTACTTATGCACGCTATAGAAGCGGTTCGATTATCGATAAGAATATCGATTATCTCATTTCCTGATCGCTCGCACAGCCACACACACACACACACACACACATGGGGCACACGCTGATATATAGGTCAAAACAGATCCGATTAGCCCAAGACTGGTAAAATAAATTCCTTACCTTAGATCAGATGTTATTCAAAAAGATTATTCCAATTCCTGATCGCCATTCCAAATATCGATCACGCTTATTTATTACAGTGTTGGGTACTGTAAATACATAATCCACGCCGTTCTGATGGCCGGCGATCACTTGGTCTCTTCAGTTGGCTTGACGGAAAAGTTTAATGAGGAAACTGCCCCCCCCCCCCCCCTTCGTTAGTCTAAAGTAATGGGGTGCAGTTACACAGGGAGAGACGATAGGGTGCGGTATTTTCCCAATTGAGCTCAGAGAGAGTCTGCAACACTAGCGTGAGGCTCGATTGATGAAATATGAATTCAAATCGCCAATAAATAAAAAAGACAAACAAACGCTATATAGCGTTAGGGGCACTCAAAGGTCGGCATGAACTAATGACAAAAAGCGTCCGTGGCATTCAAAGTGTTAATAGTTTAATGATTGTTAATTTTCAGATGTTAATGCTAAGTTATTTAGTTTAATCTACATGATGCCAGTTTGATTTATTTAGCCTTTTAGGCATCATAGTAAAGGCGACGGTTGCTAGTGTTTGTTGTGTTGTAGTGATGTAGTGTTGTTGTGTTGCTTTGTTGTAGTGATGTACTGTTGTAGTGTTGTAGTGATGTAGTGATGTAGTGATGTAGTGATGTACTGTTGTAGTGTTGTAGTGATGTAGTGATGTACTGCTGTAGTCAGGGCTTGACGTTAACTTTTTGGCTCACTAGCCACTGTGGCTAGTGGTTTTCCAAAGTCACTAGCCACTCAGCATTTTCACTAGCCCTGGGCAGGTGGGCAGGTGTCAACGTCAAGCCTTGATGATGGCAGCGGCGGTGGTCTTCGCAGTCTGGTCTTTGGTCGGTACGGCAATAGTGAATCTGGTAAACATATCGGTCAGCACCAGTACGTTCTCGTAGCCACCCACCGACCTCTCCAACACGGTGAAGTCCATGGCCAGGACCTCCATGGGGGCCGTCACGTTAGTGCAGGTCATCTGGGCCTGGGCTTTAGGGAACACGTCGCGGGCTAATGCACATCGCTTGCATCGCTTCACCCATTGCTTCACCTCTTCTGCCATTCCGATCCAGTAGTAACCTCGCCTCATCAGGACCACCGTCCCCTGTCCCCCGTAGTGTCCCGCGTCTTCGTGCTGGGTCTCGTAGATCCTCCTTCGCAGGGCTGTGGGCACCACCAGCTGGAGAACCTCCTCTCCATCCCGGGGATCGCTTACGCGCCGAAACAGCACTTGCTGATGCAGCCGGAGTCGTTCCCACTGCCCGTATAACTTGCGGAGTTTCGGGTCTCCTTCCTTCAGCTGTACCTTAGTGGGGGGGACCCCCTGTGTCACCGCCCGCCACACCGGACCCAACTCGGGATCGTCCGCCTGGAGCTGCCGCATTTCCGCCCAGTCATATCCGCTGTTCCCCTTCTGTGCCGCTATCCGTCGTGCGCCGACACTCGAGACCTCCCGCGTCTCTGTCGGTCTCCCAGGGCACAGCAGGGCCCGCACTTCCTCCGCTGGGACCACGACGTAGCCCTCGCGGGCGACTAGGGCGGGGACGGACAATGGAGCGGCCCGTTCCTGGAGACCCTGACGGGTGTGGGTGCCAGCCGCGGCTATCATTAGGAAGTCTTTCTCAGTGTCTTCCACTTCAGGTTCTGATCGCATCGGCATGCGAGACAGAGCGTCTGCGTTCTGGTTGAGTCGACCAGGTTTGTAGTGCACCACGAAGTCATACTCCGCGAGCTGAGCGTTCCACCGCTGCTCCACTGCTCCCAGGTTGGCCGTGCCGAGGTGTCTCAACGGGTTGTGGTCGGTGATCACGGTGAACTGGGCGTACATCAAGAGGTCTCTGAACTTCTCGGTGACCGCCCACTTCAGGGCGAGGAGTTCCAGCTTGAACGCACTATAATTTTGGTCATTCCTTTCGGACCCACGCAGGCCTCGGCTCGCAAAGGCGATGACTCGCTCTACGCCCTCCTGTTTCTGACTGAGTACCGCTCCCAGTCCCAAGTAACTCCCGTCGGTGGTCACTATGAAGGGGAGCTGGAGGTCGGGGTAGGCCAGCACCGGGGGTGTCAAGAGGCACTGCCGCAGATGGTCGAAGGCCGTCTGACACTGCGGCGTCCACTTGAAGGCCTCGGGCCGGCCCTTGGCGAACCCCTTTTTTTCTTTCCCCATCAGGGCGTGCAGTGGCTGGGCCACCTGGGCGAAGTGGGGCACGAACCGCCGATAATAGGACAGGAACCCGATCACCTGCCTCACTTCCTTCGCCGAGCGCGGCGCCGGCCAGTCCTCCAACGCCTTCACTTTGTCGGTGTCGACCTGTATGCCGGCCGCGGAGACCACGTGTCCCAGGAACTTGACTTCGGTCTTCAGAAGGAAGCACTTCCGGGGCTTGAGCTTGAGTCCATGCTCCCGAAGCCGTCCAAACACCAGGTCCAGCTTCTGACAGTGGCTCTCGAAGTCGCTGGCGAACACCAAGACGTCGTCTAGGTAGACGAGTAGGACGTCGAAGGCCAGGTCCCCCAGCACGGCGGTCATCAACCGCTGGAACGTCGCTGGTGCGTTACACAGTCCGAAGGGCATACGAGTCCACTGGTAGAGGCCGAAGGGCGTCGTGACAGCCGTCTTCTCTTGGTCTTCCTCTTTCACCGCCACCTGGAAGTAGCCGGCGGTGAGATCGAGCGAGGAGAAGATCTTGGCTTGCCCCAAGGCGTCTAGGGACTCCTCGATACGAGGTAGGGGGTAGGCATCCCGGTGTGTCACGTTATTTAGGCGGCGGTAATCGCAGCAGAACCGCACGGAGCCGTCTTTCTTTATGACGATCACGGCTGGTGACGCCCACGGACTGCAGCTCTCTACCAGGACACCCAGGTTCACCAGATCTTGCACGTGTCTCTTTACTTCTTGGAACACGTGGGGCGGTATTCGGCGGTGCCGTTGCTTGACCGGGTGTGCGTCACCAGTGGGGACGTAGTGTGTGACCGTGGTTGTGTAACCATAGTCCCCGTCGTCAACGGAGAACACCGCCTTGTGTTTCTCCAATACTTGATTCAGCCGGCTCACTTGGGCTGGTGTGAGATCCTGCAGGTTCGCCTGTACGTCCACGGCGAGCCTGTGGGTCTTCCCGTCCGGCTCTGCCTCTGGCGGGCTGGCTCGAGTCTCAATCGCTGTCACTCGGACGCCTCCGTCTACTTCCTCTATGGTCACCCTCTCCTGGGGCCGTACCTGACGGGGACAGTGAATCTCTGCCAGTCTGGACCGGGGTCGGAGCACAATCTCGACGTCGGTCGGGTTCAACACCCGCACAGGCACTGTCCCCTGTTGGGCGTAGGTCACCACGTTCGCCACCAATAGTCCGGGAGGCAGGTTGGCACTCGGCGTGTTCTCCAGCATCACGGGACGCCGCATCCCTGCTGTCGTCGCGCAACGGCCTGAGACGACCATTTCGCTGTGCGGGGGAATGACCACAGACTCTCTGCCGGCCACCTTGACGTACCCCATCTTTCCCGGGGCGGTACACTCTCGGCCTTCTTGGGCCAGGACGGCGACCACACGGCGGATGGCGATGCTTCTAGCTTCGACACGTCTTCGGGTCACCGGCCGCATCCCCTTGATCCCTGCGAACAGGCCATCTACTCCGCCGAGCACGTTCATGCCCAGCAGTCCCTGGACAGCGTCTCCTAGGTCCCCTCGGCCTGGGTCGTCTTTTAGTATGAATATGCATTTCCCCGTGAATGTCATATCTAGGCACTTCACTTCGGCGTAGAGACACCCCACCACTGGGATCTCCAACCCGTTGGCGGCGATGAGAGTGATCCAGTTGGCGGGGGTCAACTTCGACTTCGGGAAGTGTCTTTGAAAGTGGCTCTCGTACATGGTGGTGACTTCGGCGCCGGTGTCGAAGAGGCAGCGGGTCTCGACCCCGTCGATCTGGACGTCTAGAGTGAGGCATTCCCCTTGCGCGTCTTGCGTCTCGGTGCCCTCCGTGGCCGCGCCGGCGACTCCGGTTATGACGGCGTCGACTGTCCTTCGTGCTCCTGGTCGGTGCCCTGACGAGCCCGGAGCTTCGGGGTTGGGAGTAGAGGCGGGGCGTGGCTCGCCGGCCGAGCGGGGGCATTCTCTGCTGATGTGGCCCGGCTGATTGCAGGCATAGCAGATCAGCCGGCCGTCTTCGTCTCGGCGGGGTTCTCGCGTCGCGTCGTCTCGGCGTCGCCGTCCGGTGGCGCCTCTCCGGGGCGCGTCCCGCTCCCGTGAGAAGGTCTGAGCCAGTTGTTCCTGGCGCACGCCTAGTTGCTCCATTCCCGCCTGGATCTGCCGAATAGTCTCCCGCAGTGAGTCAACGCTCGGCGGGGTCTCCCGTCCCTCTCCAGCCGCGGCGTGGACTAAACCCCGGGGGGGACCCTTGTCGGCGGGGTGGACCAGCTCGTCCTCCGTCCAATCGATCGCCGCCTGCAGTACCTGGGGAAATGGCCGCGTCCCGTCCTCCCTCATGTACTTCCGCATTTCTCTCCTCAGGGCATCGTCCCTGAGGCCCACCACAAACCGCTCCTGCAGCAGGGCGGTGGCGTCGGCGACCAGCGCGGGCGCCCGACGTCGTAGGCGACGGATCCTCTCCTGCAGGTCGTAGGCGAACTGGCGTACGGTCTCTCCGGCGGCCTGTTTTCGGTCGAAGAACTCCCCCAGGCGGACGCTGACCGGGACCTTGTCCCCATAGGTTTCTTCGAGTATCTTGAACAAGGCTTCCGTGTCGGGGGCGGTTCCCTCCGTCAGGAAGCGTACCGTCTGCTTCGCCTCGCCTTTGAGGTGGAGCTGTACGACCTCCGCTTGTTCCTCCTCGGGCACTCGACTGGCACGGAGATGGGCCCTCATTGCCTGGATCCAGTCCTCTACAGGCAGTTCCCCCCTCTCCTGTTCACCTCCAAATTCGCTGCACTTCCGCTCTCGTTGGACGTACACCACCGGGGGGGGCGCTGGGGGAAGCTGTTGGATCATGGCCTGGGCCAAGGCAAGCGACCCTCGGTGCCTGGCCTGCTCCAGTTGTTCGTGTTGGTGGTCTAGGGCTTCCGCCTGGTCTTGGAGTTGACCCTTTAGGAACTCCACTTCGGCGGTCAAGGTCTGCACCGTCTCGGCTCCCCCCTCTTCCTCTTTGAGCGGGGGCGGCGAGTCACCTCCTTGCGTCCCCCGGGACGGCCCGGCTTTGGCATCGGGCTTCGGGGTGTCGTTGTCCGACATCTCAGGTCTCTGGGTCGTCACTTACAAGGGAGTGGAGTAGGATGTTGATCCTGTTCGTGACGCCAAATGTAGCAGGGTGGATTATCCCTGCTTCGTGGGAACTGTGGGGTGCGGTCAATAGGTAGCGAGACACAGTAGCACCCTGGCCAGCTGCACCTCCGTCTTTGGGGTCCGGAGCGTCAACTGGAGGCTGGTAGTGGGGGTGAATGAGGCCCAGGGTTTACAAACCTGGTCCGGTACTCTGGTCTTCCTCCCTCTCTCTGGAGTAGTCCGCAGTACTCCCCAACACACCCTCACCCTCCACAGTTGCCCCTTTTCCCTCCCACACCTACTGACCGGATGGTAGAGAAATAACTGGGTTCCCCCCGCAAGCAGTACCCTCCCTTATGTGAGACGACCAGAACCCTTACAATGGAAATGGAAAAGGTAGAATAGCAAGGGGTTACGATTACATATATTACCCGTAGCAAAGGGTTAGGGTTAGGGTTAGAAATAATGAAAGACACACACACAAGACTCCCATCTACATCCTTTACTGTTATTTAAAGACTGGTCATCTACAAATATTTAATAGCAATGGGTCCACGGACGGTAGTTCTACTATTACTCAAGTTGTAATTCAATACCTTGCAAACACTTATATTGTACACCCACACAGTATAGACTCAGGTATTGCAGACCCAAAGTTAATAGACCCAGATATTGTAGACTTCAATATACTTGACTCCTTACCCACGTCTGGGCTAGTACCAATAATAATACCTCTTCTTAGGCTTTACTTATATGGCAGCGTTACGTTTACCCCCAAGAGGGGAAGGGTTAAATAGATGGGAAAGTAATATTACACACACATGGTATCACGCTCAAAGAAAAGGAAATAAAACCAAAGTGTGGGCCCACAATTACCAAAACAAAAGCCCTATGCTAATGCCGGCATGTAATGTTTATGGGGTACCCCTATGCACTGTGGTTAGCAAACACCAGCTTCGCCCGTAGGCTGCGACACACTGTGTAATGTACGATAGGATCCTGGGCGCCGAAGCCCTAATGTTTACTCTACCAAAATGGCGGCCGCGCCGCTCCACCACCGTCCTGGTGGCAAGATGGCGTCGAACACTCGCGCCGCAGGTGCTAGCAGGCGGAGCTATAGCAGAGAGGCAGTGCTGGCTGAGCTGGTGCTGGGCGAACTCTGCTGGTGGTAAAGAACTCCCCGTGTCCTGCAGGCAGCCTGGAGCAGGTGTGCTGCTGTTCTCCGGTGCAGACAGCTGTTGACGCCCGGGCAGACTGCTTGGATGTCCCGTACGTCTCTGGCACGCAGACTATACCGTCACTGTAACTAGGTATAACACGAGCAATGCTACTGTGATCCTTAGCCGCACGCTACTTATACCGCTCACTGTAACTAGGTATAACTCGACTCTTAGTGCCCGACTCTGCACTTAATGTTCATAATATCATAACACTGGTACTGCTAGGAGATCGTCTCCACTAGCCAGTACTTCCTATCACCCGTTGTCCTTTCCCGGGGCACTCCGGCATAAACGTCAGCAACGGGGCTGTCTAGAGCTCCCGTTAGCTGTGTCCTCTCGTGTTCAAGTTCACAGCCGAAGAGAACGACTTCCGCGGCACTTCTCCCTTTATCATCTCTCAGCTCTCTCCGCCACTCTCTGCCTGCTACTGCCCCCTGCTGGTCCCGCCTGCCTGTCACACGGGGAGACGCACTGTAAAATATGAATCAATACTGTCATTTATGATCCGTATTCACATGCTCTTGGGACGGGGACGTTTGTGTCATTGTTCGTGTGAATCAATGACACTAGTTAGAATGTCTTTGTGTACAAAAAGGGATATAAACACAGTCAGCAGTTCTGAATAATATACCATATTTTCCAGACTGCTACATACTGTAGTGTTGTAGTGTTGTAGTAATTTAGTGATGTACTGTTGTAGTGATATAGTGTTGTAGTGGTGTAGTGTTGTAGTGATGTAGTGATGTAGTGTTGTAGTAATTTAGTGATGTACTGTTGTAGTGATATAGTGTTGTAGTGGTGTAGTGTTGTAGTGATGTAGTGATGTTCTGTAGTGTTGTAGTGATGTAGTGATGTTCTGTAGTGTTGTAGTGATGTAGTGATGTTCTGTAGTGTTGTAGTGTTTCAAGCTCTTCCTCGTCCTTGAGATGATTTTTACCAGGGGCTTGTTTTTAGATTTGGTTTACATTTTTTATTTAGTTGAATGGTTCTTAGGTTTCAGATGTTAGCCTAATTATTTTAATTTCATGATCATAATTAAATCTATTCTAGTTTAAGCGTTAGCGTTTGCCCCTGATCCATAAGGTTTGAGTGTTTCGGGTAAGTGGTTTTGCAGTGCAGGCCTAGTGATTTATTGATTAATAATTATTATTAACAACTTGATATTATAGTTTATACATATCTGTGGCCATTGCACCATCAAGCGTGATTTTCTGGGGAAAGTAATTTTTCAGTAATACCCCGCACAGATTGTTATCAGGGACGTGACATAGGGGACTCAGGGGGTCATATTTTCAGAGGTTGTGCCTTGACACATTGTAATCTGTTAATTAAAAAAAGTTGAATGGTTGTGTGGTTGTGTGTATACATTTTATGGTTCAGTTTTTTAGAGGGTTTGGGTTAGTCATGTTTGCATTGGCTACTTCAGTCACTTCAGAACTATCACTGTTTTACTGTATATCTGATTCAACATGTGACTATATGCCTTATATTTGTTATAATATTTAGATTGGTGTGAAATAGCTAGTGATTGATGTTATGGTGTACGTGGTTTATTAACAGTTAGTGTGTAGTGACGGTAAGCCTGTGAATCAAGGACTGTCTTGGAAGTGGTAACTAGGTTACATGTTTTAGCCTAGCTAGGGGGCATATAAAAGACATGTAGCTATCCGTGTTAGCAATGTCTGCTTCAAGATAATAGTGTTTACTGGTCGTTTGCGTTTGAGTATGGTAGGCTTTTAACAACAAGAAAGATAGCCGTATAGTTTTCTAACATCAGGTATTGACTACAATATCTTGCTGTTCCTTTTTCCCCCTAGGGAATTTCACTCATCCCCATGGATTTATTTGGGATGTAACATATTTGGTGGGGGTCGTTCTGGATATGAAAAAGGGTGTATGGATATCGGTTGTTAGTGTTATTTTATATTTTGATATTATAAGATATAATATCAAAATATAAAATAACACTAACACTAACTAACACTAATAACACTAACAACCGATATCCATACACCCTGTTTTTTGCCTAGCTTAAGCTTGCGTATCGACTACAACAGGCTAATGAGCAGGAGCACTGAGCAACAAGGTTCCATGTATACACTTTGACTGCCAGCGTTTCCTGATGACTTGTTTGTGGTATATATAACATTAATGTGGCTATCAATAAAAGAGAATAGACAAGTGAGTAGCCTAATCTACTCTGTTTTAATACAGTTGCCAGCTGGGTATTTTAGTTTAGGATGGCATATCAACTACAACATCTGGTACAGGCACAAGCACTGAGCAACAAGTAAGCAGCCCAAACGGCACAGCTTAAGTCTCAAGTTGTCTTGCTTAGTAAGAGTCAAGCATGTGCCTCGTGTTTTTATGCTACTATTCCACCAAAATTCAAGCAAGCATGAAAGCATTACAGTAATGACGTTGTGTGTGTCAGCAAGTTGATACAGCAAGCCTCTCCCGTGTTTTGGTACAAGCTCGCACACCACGCCCCCCGCTTCCACTGGCGCGCACCCGGAACCACCTATTTCAGCGGTCCAGGTTTGGAGCGAATCAGCGTCCCCGGGGACGGGGGGGTGTGTTCCCAGTAGGACGGACACACCCTTTTTGGGTGCGATCGGGCTGTGATTCGACCCCGAATGGTTAGTGAGAAAGCCCTATAAGTACACATATACTATCGATAATCTAGCGTTTATTTGAAAACGATTCATAAATAGGCCGAAAAATGACAACGTTTTTGTGTATGCCAGAATATTCCAGTAAATGCCGTTTATCACGGAATCTTTATATTTTCCTTGAAAACTAGGGCTTTTCAAAATGCTATAAAACGGAAAGGAAGCAATTAAAAAACAATCCGTTTCGACAATGTTGACTGCAAACAAGTCTTTGATAAGCGACGGCCGGATTAGACACATAGCCATAATTTAAGACAGAGATTATGCGTTCACAACGCTATCATTGAAGTGGGTGCTGGCATTTAACCATGCTTTACCATGTTAATGGCCGGCACTGAAAGTGTTAAGGTAGATATTATATTTTCAAAGAACTTGATTTTGGAATCTAGGTTGATGGTGTACTAGTCCCAACTCTTTGGTAGTGCAGTTTTGGCAGTGGTTGAGGCCGTTTTAAGGAGGAGCTAATGTCGTTTTTGAGGTGAAACAAATGTGATTTTACCTTTTCGAAGTACTTGATCTCATACTCCAGTATGATGCCGTTGGGTCGGTCGGGCTCCGCCCAGGAGACTCCGATGCTGTTCTTCCCCGTGTGACCCTTCCTCACCACACTCACTGGGGAGGGGGCTACACACACACACACACACACACACACACACACACACACACACACACACACACACACACACACACACACACACACACACACACACACACACACACACACACACACACACACACAGAGATAAAGAGACGATTACTTCAACTGTAGGAATGAAATATGACACCATCTTCTGCCTCCCTATGAATGAATCATGATGATTGCAGGTATTTAGTGCTTTTCTTGACACTCAAATCACTTTACAATGTAGGGTGGAAATTGCCTGCTCCACCACCAATGTATAGCACCCAACCTTCGGCTATGCAGGCTCAATGGCTGGACATGTTGAAATGGTAAACGGCGCATTTTATATAGCACTTTTATCCAAAGCACTTTAAAATGTTTTTGTTCCTCACATTCACCAATTCACTCACACATTCACACATCAACGGCGGTGGCAACCATGCAAGGTGCCAACCTGCACATCAGGAGCAATTATGGGTTAAGTGTCTTGCTAAAGGACAATTCGACACACTGCACGGGAGGAGCGGGAATTGAACGGGGAACCTTCCGAGTTCCGACTACCAGACGACCGCTCTACCTCCTGAGCCACTGTCGCCCCATATCAGATTGATATGATTGATATCAGCCAATTAAGGAGAAGGGACAAGGATTAGTTGGCCTTGATGTCAGAGACCTGATTGGGAATTTGGCCGACTCGGCACACTCTTAAAAATGACGTGTTGAAGTAACACTGTCTTGTCGCTACCTAGACACATAGACCTACGGATGTGTTAACATTAACAACATGATGCAACCAGGGTTAAAACCATGTCACTATTAACATGTGTTGCCTTTCAACCCAGCTGTAACACAGTTTAGTTTGGGACACAAAACGCCATGTCTCATTTCAACACAATTCTTTTAAGAGTGTAATAATGAAACAGATGACGCAATCCCCTGCAACCCCCTCCGCTGCCGTTCCACTCCATGTCAGGATTGAGACGTGAGGCGCTAATAAGCAGTACACAAGAGTAACGTAAAATTAGTAGATTTACCCCGAGATCAATATAGATAAGACACTGCTTTCATCACTGATCGCTTAAATGCATAGGGAGCTAATTGCAATTCCTTTTAAAATACATTGTACATAGATTGTAATTCATGAAGTATTGAAAGAAAGACGAAGCATCAAAGAGAACAAAGTAAAAAAGAAAAACAGCGAAACAAATAAAACATGCTAGATGATTCGTTCTTTCATCTCTGCTGCCTGGAGAGAGAGAGAGAGAGAGAGAGAGAGAGAGAGAGAGAGAGAGAGAGAGAGAGAGAGAGAGAGAGAGAGAGAGAGAGAGAGAGAGAGAGAGAGAGAGAGAGAAATCCCACAAGTTGCAAACACTCAAAGAGAGTTTTAAAGGGGACATGCATTATAAATGGCTTTTTTCAGTGTTTAGCATTGTATTATAGTAATAGGGGTTAGTATCAATGGGTCTGTGTCTCTAAATACCATATTGGCGGATTGCTCTCATTCAGTTCAGACAATTTCCTCCTTCAGTTAATTAGGTCATTCTGATTTGACTCGCAAGGTGATGTAACTTGGCGCTGCTGGAGCTGATTGTGATCTGATTGGCATAGTGTAACCCGACACTTCCTCAAACAGGGTTTGACAGAGAGAGCGAGAGAGAGAGGAGAAACAGATAGAGAGAGAGGCTCATACGCTGTGTTTCTCTGAGCGATCTCTCCTCAGCTGTCTGCCCCTGCTTAGTTTACACACACTCGTGAGTCGCAACAGAGCACACATACACACACGCGCGTCACGCTGTCGTCTCTCTCTCTGTCTCTCTCTCTCTCTCTCCCCCTCTCTATCTCTCTCTCTCTCTCTCTCTCTCTCTCTCTCTCTCTCTCTCTCTCTCTCTCTCTAGTCGGGAGCATAACTACGCCCCGTCTATGGCTGTAGCGCACAGTGAAACCCGACACTTCCTCAAACGGGAGAGGGAGAGAAAGAAGGGGACCTTCTTATCTCACACACGCAGGTTTGTTTACACAGTGCTCCGTCTCTCTCTCTCTCTCTCTCTCTCTCTCTCTCTCTCTCTCGCAGGCAGTCGGACTCGGGAGCAGCATATCACTGCAATATCTTTGTGCACACTCCCATGCGCAGCCCGTATTCAGATCCGTACAATAATAATCACAGAGGTATATATTGTCATTTGAAACAAGTTACCAATGCATTGTCCCGTGGGATTATGCCCCCGCGGCGAAATTAATTAGTATCCCCCTCGATCTCTCTCTATATCTCTCTGTCTGCCACTCGCAGACTGATTGATTGATTGATTGATTGATTGATTGAATTTATTGATTGAAAACTTTATTAACAGAAGGCAGAATGGGTACAGTACAGTACAGCTCAATACATACAATTGTTAAGGGGATGCAGACCAGAGAAAGACTTTCGTCTTGTTTACATCAGGGTCCCCCATTTTCAATTCATTATAACATATATGACACACACGACATACAGATAGACAGTACTGCTACATCTATACATTTATGACATACCAGATTTGCAAATACAGTACTGTTTATGATACAAAAAGAGTCCGGAAAAGAGAGTATATACATTTGACGTAGAAACTGTACATTGGAGGAGGTTGGGTAGGTGGGGGTTGGGTGGGTGGGGGGGGGGGGACTGTACATTGGAGGTGGTTGGGTGGGGGGGGGGGGTGACTGTCACTTAAAGTGCTTATGGGCGGAGCCAGGCCAACACAGCCTGAAATCCAAAGTGAGAAAAATTATGCTTTTGAGTACTTGATTAGAAATATAAAACAATGAATTGTTTTGAATAAAACCTTACAGAGGTGTTCCATAGACTCACAGGAATTATGTACAGTTGCCCAAATAGTGCTAGGAATAGCAATGCATATCCCCTTTAAAACATGGCATGGCAAACACAGCAGCAAGATTTGTGAGCTGTGACAAGAATGGGGCATCCAATACAACCACCATAAAGACGATCTCTGTTTGATTTGATTGTTCTAACACTGGCTTTGGCAATGTAAACGTATGTTTCCCATGTCAATAAAGCCCCTTTGAATTGAATTGAATTGAATTGAGAGACAGAGAGAGACATAGAAATGGATACATAGAGATGGAGAGAGAGAGAGAGAGAGAGAGAGAGAGAGAGAGAGAGAGAGAGAGAGAGAGAGAGAGGAGAGAGAGAGAGAGAGAGAGAGAGAGAGAGAGAGAGAGAGAGACACACACACACACACACAGATACAGAGAGAGTTTGTGGTTAGACGAGACAGTGTTGAAAGGGATTTGTGAGATAAAAAAGAAGCGTTCTCTTTTGGTTCCGCTCTAGAGAGACGGTTCAACACTTTATTATAATTTTTTTCTTCTATTTTTTTTGTTTTACATCAAAGAGAAAACATAACAGCATTGTTCTGAATCTGCACTCAATCGTTTCGTCTTTACTGGGACTTGATCTTCCATGGAGATTTTTACAAGACATTCTAATGAATTAATTAATTACTGAAACAACACATAAACGATTCTTCTAAGGGTTCAGCACGAGCTCAGTGTGTGTTCATTCTGTTTGTTCTTTAGTTCGATGGGTTCAGCGGTTCATCTTTTTAACGACAACATGAATTGATAAACTACTTCATACCTTAGCAAATGATCTCAATACCTTCTATGCGAGGTTTGAGGCTGGGAATAACAACACCAGCCTACAAGCCATTGCAATGGAGGGGGGGGGGGTCTGCTGATGGAGACTCAGTGTTCAGGGTAACAGAACATGAGGTGAGGAGGACCTTTAAGAAAGTGAATATCAGGAAGGCAGCAGGACCGGACGGCATCCCCGGCCGCGTCCTAAAAGTCTGTGCCGACCAACTGGCCCCGGTATTCACTGACATATTTAACCTGTCCTTGGAACAGGCTGTCATCCCCACCTGTCTGAAGAAGTCCACTATTATCCCTGTACCCAAAAAATCCAAGCCTGCTTGCCTCAACGACTACCGCCCTGTAGCTCTCACCTCCATAGCCATGAAGTGCTTTGAGAAGCTATAGTAAAGGGCTACATCTGCTCCTCCCTCCCCATCAACCTGGACCCCCTGCAATTTGCATACCGCCCCAACAGGTCCACGGAGGACGCCATAGCCCATGTGCTGCACACAGCAGCATCACACCTGGACAAGAGGCAGGGGAACTATGTGAGAATGCTGTTCATCGACTACAGCTCAGCATTCAATACCATAGTCCCCTCCAAACTCATAGCCAAGCTCAGGGACCTGGGCTTGAACTATGACCTCTGCCAGTGGGTCTTTGACTTCCTGACGCGTGAATACTTTGGGCAACCAACATGTCCTTCCGCATTTCTCTGATTGGCCAGCGTTGGCCAGCGCTCTCCTTCGTGAATACCAGCGCTCTACGCTTGTTTACCCCCTCATGAGGCTCACCCAGGTGCTTGTTGCCGCGCATGCGCATGAGGCTCCCCCAGCACGCGATAATCCCCCTGGTTAATTGCATCACAGAACACGCCATATTAGCCCATATTTATTAGCAATGTTTTTTAAATAAATGCCCAGTCTTGTAAATAATAATAACAATAATTGCGTTGTGAAACCTGTGGTGCTCAAGTGCAACATCCCATGGGACACGTGAGCCTTCAGAGCTGCTCTTATTTGTAAATAGAAGAAAAAGGAGTTTTTCATTGTTCAAGAGTGGATATATGTTGCGGAAAATGCCTTTTAAATTTCTGTTATGTGGTTAGGGTATGTATGTTTTTTAAATAAATGCCCAGTCTTGTAAATAATAATAACAATAATTGCGTTGTGAAACCTGTGGTGCTCAAGTGCAACATCCCTATATACTATATACTCATGTACCATGTTCTACAGTAAGTGGGGAGTGTAAACATTTATAGTTAAAGACAGTAGAGCTTGAGTACGTTCGATAGGGCTTTGCTTCAAACCGGTGCATGAGATGAGGTTCTATATGTAGAACATGGTACAGTAAGTGGGGAGTGTAAACAGTGATTCAAACCCCTCAATGTATAGTGATTCAAACCCCCTCAATGTACAGTTTCTGACAGCTGGGCTGTGTTGTCACGCGAAATAACGTTATGAATAAAACGCGAAATAACATTATATAACGTTATATGTATATACGCGAAATAACGTTATGAGTGAATCTGGTAGTTGTTTTGATAAATATGTTGTTTTGATAAATATATATTTTACGGATTCGAACTTAACATTACATTTCCGCGATTAGCCTCGCTTGGCGTTTGAGTGCCGTCAAAAAGAAAATGCGCATGCGCGCGTTACCGGCGTAGGGGGAAAACGAGCGCAGAGGGCTGGCCGATCGCTGGCCAATCAGAGAAACGCGGAAGGACATGTTGGTTGCCCAAAGTATTCACGCCTTCCTGACGGGCAGACCCCAGGTGGTGAGAGCAGGCAACTGCACCTCCTCATCCATCACTCTCAACATAGGGGCCCCCCAGGGCTGTGTTCTGAGTCCCCTCCTCTACTCCCTGTACACACATGACTGTGTGGCACAGCGGAACAACAACACAATCATCAAATTTGCTGATGACACAGTAGTGGTGGGCCTGATCTCTGCAAACGACGAGAGGGCCTACCTGGAAGAGGTCAAGGTCCTAGCGGGATGGTGTCAAGAGAACAGCCTCTCCCTTGAACGTCAGCAAAACAAAGGAGATGATTGTGGACTTTAGGAGGTCGGGGGTCAGGGACTACAGCCCCCTCAGCATCGACGGGTCACCGGTTGAGAGAGTGAACAGTTTCAAGTACCTCGGAGTCCACATATCCGAGGACTTGACATGGACCACACACATTGACAGTGTTGTGAAGAAGGCACGACAACGCCTCTACTTCCTCAGTCGCCTAAGGAAGTTCCAATTCAGTCAGAATATCCTTAAGAACTTCTACTCATGTACAATAGAGAGCATCCTGACTGGCAATATCACCTCCTGGTTTGGGAATAGCACCGCACAAGACCGTAGCAGACTACAGAGAGTGGCCCGTTCAGCCGAACGCACAATTGGAGGGGGGCTTCCCACTCTCCAGAACATTTACAACAAGCGGTGCATGGGTAAGGCTACGAGAATGATCAAAGACCCCAGCCACCCAAACAACTGCCTCTTTGAACTGCTGCGGTCAGGCAAGCGATACCGGAGTCTCATGGCAAGCACAGAAAGACTCAGAAGAAGCTTCTATCCCCAGGCCATCAGGATGCTCAACGAACAATAACACTATGTAACAATCCATCAAATGCACTCACAGCACACACATCCACACGCACACACTCACTTTAAACAAACAACTCACTGCAGCACCCACTTACACACTTTAGAACACCTAAACACACTTTATATTTATTGGTAAAGAATTTGCACTACAACCCATACCTCATTACACCTTACTGTAAATTGTACCTAAATTGTACCTCATCCCATTTCTGCTTTGCACTATATAGTATATTGTATAGTATATTGTATGGTAACTCAGTTACTTCTACTCTGCATTAAACATTGTACATATGTACATACTGAACACTTGTGCCTACGTACGTGACTTCTATTTTATACTTGCTATACTTATTTTATTTTATACTTATCTATTTTTGTCTAGCACAGTCTCTGGAGCGTAACAGAAAGAAGCATTTTGTATAAAAGTATTCTGTACTTCTGTATGACAACTAATAAAGAAACTTGAAACTCATGTGGCTGGATGGACTGATGGTACCAACATACAAAAATGTGTTTCCTTCCTTTTCACATCACCTTGAAAGATTTGAACCCACTGTCTGAGATATAAGATATACAGTGTATATATATATTTATATTAGAGGTGGGCATAGATCATTTTTTTTAATCTAGATTAATCTATCTGCAATCCTGGAGTTAATCTAGATTAATCTAGGTTCCCTTTTTTTTTTTTTTACTTTATGAATAAATTATAAATAAATATAATAAATAAATATAATTTATTCAGCAACAGCAGCAACAATGTTTTAAATGTGTCTGAATTATAGACTTTTTATAATAAACAACAAATGTAAGATAAAAAAAACTATATACACTGAATGATTAGTTGTTACCTAAATCCCTTGGACTCCACTGTAGAGAAGGGGTGCAGGCCTTTGACAACAAACTGGGTCACATCCCTGTTCACCCTATCCTCTGTCATCCTTCCTATAGCTGCTAGGGTGAAGGGACTTGGCTTGGCTGGGACCGGTGGTGGAGGGAGAGGGAGGAGGCGTGGGCTGGGACATGGTGGCTGCAGCTTCAGCCTGACGAATGACGATCTATAAAAAGTTGTCATCTTTCAAATATATTTGTAGCTAAACAATTAGCTAAGCAATTATATTTTATTTATTAGCCTATTCGTAATAATTCTTTATTAGCCTAGCTAACTCCGTATTATCTTGGCTTACCTGCAGTGGACGTGCATGGAGATGGAACACTGCGAGCAAAGCAGTCGAAAACGGCACATTTCTGCAGACTAATGTTATGTTTTGACAACAGATGTTTTGACAAATTGCTTGTATTGCCACCCATACTTGCAAATGTTTTGTTGCACTTGTGGCAACGTGCGTTGTCGGCATCGACTTTCGTAAAGTGTACCCAGACTTTCGTTTAGTTCTCTCCGCCATGATGGGCGCAGAGCTCGGTCTGTGTCCTCCGCGCTTCAACACGG
>NC_140175.1:77238118-77265618 GCF_963971535.1 Notolepis coatsorum
GTCTTCCTGCTGAAACATCACGTCTTCCTGCTGAAACACCACGTCTTCCTGCTGAAACATCATGTCTTCCTGCTGAAACACCATGTCTTCTTGCTGAAACACCATGTCTTCCTGTTGAAACACCATGTCGTCCTGCTGAAACATCACGTCTTCCTGCTGAAACACCATGTCTTCCTGCTGAAACATCATGTCTTCCTGCTGAAACACAACGTCTTCCTGTTGAAACACCATGTCGTCCTGCTGAAACACCACGTCTTCCTGCTGAAACACCACGTCTTCCTGCTGAAACATCATGTCTTCCTGCTGAAACACCACGTCTTCCTGCTGAAACACCATGTCTTCCTGCTGAAACACCACGTCTTCCTGCTGAAACACAACGTCTTCCTGCTGAAACACCACATCTTCCTGCTGAAACATCACATCTTCCTGCTGAAACACCACGTCTTCCTGCTGAAACATCATGTCTTCCTGCTGAAACATCATGTCTTCCTGCTGAAACATCATGTCTTCCTGCTGAAACACCATGTCTTCCTGCTGAAACACCACGTCTTCCTGCTGAAACACCATGTCTTCCTGCTGAAACACCACGTCTTCCTGCTGAAACACCATGTCTTCCTGCTGAAACACCACGTCTTCAGCTGAAACACCATGACTTCCTGCTGAAACATCACGTCTTCCTGCTGAAACACCATGTCTTCCTGCTGAAACACCACGTCTTCCTGCTGAAACACCACATCTTCCTGCTGAAACATCATGTCTTCCTGCTGAAACACCACGTCTTCCTGCTGAAACACCATGTCTTCCTGCTGAAACACCACGTCTTCCTGCTGAAACACCATGTCTTCCTGCTGAAACATCACGTCTTCCTGCTGAAACACCATGTCTTCTTGCTGAAACACCATGTCTTCCTGCTGAAACATCATGTCTTCCTGCTGAAACACCACATCTTCCTGCTGAAACACCATGTCTTCCTGCTGAAACACCACATCTTCCTGCTGAAACACCATGTCTTCCTGCTGAAACATCACGTCTTCCTGCTGAAACACCACATCTTCCTGCTGAAACATCATGTCTTCCTGCTGAAACACCACGTCTTCCTGCTGAAACACCATGTCTTCCTGCTGAAACACCATGTCTTCTTGCTGAAACACCATGTCTTCCTGCTGAAACATCATGTCTTCCTGCTGAAACACCACATCTTCCTGCTGAAACACCATGTCTTCCTGCTGAAACACCACGTCTTCCTGCTGAAACACCACGTCTTCCTGTTGAAACACAACGTCTTCCTGCTGAAACAGCACATCTTCCTGCTGAAACACCATGTATTCCTTCTGAAACATCATGTCTTCCTGCTGAAACACCACGTCTTCCTGCTGAAACACCATGTCTTCCTGCTGAAACACCACGTCTTCCTGCTGAAACATCATGTCTTCCTGCTGAAACACCATGTCTTCCTGCTGAAACATCATGTCTTCCTGCTGAAACACACCACGTCTTCCTGCTGAAACACCACGTCTTCCTGCTGAAACACCATGGGTTTGCGAAAAGTGATGATTTACAAGATAAGACAAGACAGGACATGGTATGGTATGGTAAAGTAAGGTAAGGTAAGGTAAGGTAAGGTAAGGTAAGGTAAGGTAAGGTAAGGTAAGGTAAGGTAAGGTAAGGTAAGGTAAGGTAAGGTAAGGTAAGGTAAGGTAAGATAAGACAAGATAAGACGTTAATGTATCAGTGGGGAAATCACCTAGTTGTCACAGTAAAGTTATTTAGGTTTGTAAAGTGGCAGAACTGAGTAAAAGTTAACAAGTTGTTATTTTATAGGAAATATAGGAAATCAGGTGTTTTTGGTAATTTGTTCTTTTCATGGGCTGCTGTAGTACACACACTGTTTCATAGCTTTGAACCTAGTGAACACACTGTTTCATAACCTATAACCTAGTGAACACACTGTTTCATAACCTATAACCTAGTGAACACACACTGTTTCATAACCTATAACCTAGTGAACACACTGTTTCATAACCTATAACCTAGTGAACACACTGTTTAATAACGTATAACCTAGTGAACACACACTGTTTCATAACTTATAACGAACACACACTGTTTCATAACTTATCACCTAGTGAACACACTGTTTTCAGTTCATCCACACCAGGTCCATTCAGCCTAAAACATTTTGGGAAACTTATTATTTGCCATCTTCCCCAAGAGTCAAGACGAGAAGATCAATATGTTGGGAGTTGTCGGAAGTTGTATTTCTTCACTTTTGACAGAGCGGGTCTGGGGATACTGGACACAGACAGAGATGAAATCAATCTTCTTGTCTGACTCTGGGGGAAGATGGAAAATAAGTGTATTTTTTCCCAAAATGTTGGAGTGTTCCTTTGAGATGTTGATTTATTTTTGCAGTACATTCTTCTCTCTGTCTCTGCCAGATTTTTGTCATATATCACTCTCCCACCTCTTTCCCCATCGTCCACCACCTTCCTCTAGCGTCCCACCTTCCTCTGCCTCCCACCTATCCTCTCTTTCATCACATTTTCCTTTCCAAGCCTTTCTCCCAGCCTCCCACCGGCCTTCTGTTCCATTCTGCTCTCATCTATACCTCACCATCTATATACCTTCTCAAGTGTCCATCATCTACAGTACAAATTCCCTCTCGCCCTGAGCCTATATCTGCTTGAGGTTGAAAGGCTCTTCAGTGTCCAGGAGACCGGATGAACCGAGACAGTATTTCAGTGGAAGTTATTGATGGGAAAAATGGGGGGTGGGGGGGGGGGGTGGGAATCATCAGAGAGGGACGTCTAAGTCTGTCTCTCTCTGTCTGAAAGAGAGGACAATATATTATTCCATGTCTCTTATACCAGCTTACCCTGACCCTTGCTTCACTCAGAGCAGTACAGGGAGTTCTGTGCACCAAGACTGACGCACTGGTTATAAAGTAGTAAAGTAGAGGTTGTAAGGTAGTTTATAAAACGGGTAGTTCAAATCAAGCAATCTGATTGGTTCATAGTCATGTTATAATGAGCGTATACCCACAGCTATGATTCTAATTCCTTTTCCCAAGTCAGTATCACTCCCTGTCGGAGGGGAAAAAACGTTAGCTTTGTTAAACGAGACAGTCTGGGCTAGATGAGGAGGAATCATCTTGCTGCCAAGATTGAGGAAGCCCTCGCATCATGACACACAATATGCCCATATATGGACCAAGAAAGGGTAAAAATGTGCGATAGCATCATCTGAATCAGGCAACATTTGATTATTGCCACTTCCACAAAATGTATTAATCTAGCTACTAACTGGGGAGACTGATAAATGACAGATAAAGGATATAGTAGGACAATCGTTACGATAGTTAACCTCACATTGGACAGGGATTCCCAGTTAAAGTGGGCGTCAACCACAGTCCTGTCATAGCCACTCAATCTTCGAAAAGATTGGAGCACATTTCCAAACAGGCGTAATTTGGATGAACTGACCACATATTTGGAATCGTTAATGGTTACATAATGGTCATAGGTTAAAACAGCATTCGGCCTTGGTAAATAGTCTGCATATCTGCCCAAAAAGTGCAGGCAGCCATGAGGGACTATTTTATTTTTAACATTATTATTTAATAAAAGCTATTTCAATTGAAGTCTTACTTTCATATTGCCATAGCCTACTTGGTAACCGTTTTACAAAAGCAATAGCTCACTTTAGGCCATGGCATATGGTTATATTATTATATCACAGCTAAGGGGCGTAGTTTGGCATGTCGCAAAGCGGATTATATGGTATAATAACCATATACTGCGGCCTCTCGTGAGTTATTGGCCATAACTGGCCATTTTGGAGACACTCCATACCCTCTGCACTTCTCAGCCGTGCTTTGCCTTCGAGCAGCACTGTGTCAACCTCTCTCTCGTTGCCATTGCTGCCTCAATGCCTGCCTCCCATTCAGCTCTCCTCTGCCTTAAAGGGATAGTTAGGATTTTTTGGACATTAAGTTGTATGAAATACTTGCCAGTAGTGGTCGAAGCAAAACTATTAGCTTACTTACCGAGGCCCATGGTCGGAGTTCTATGCCGTGTTCCGAACAAACCGGGAAGCTTTAGCAAACAGAAGAAACGGGGTCACGAAACCAAAAAGGTTTCAATCCACATCACAATATGCATGCAAAGGGTTAACCACCTCCAAAACAAAACTACACCACAATACGCAGGCAAAGGGTTAACCACCTCCAAAACAAAACTACACCACAATAGGCAGACAAAGGGTTAACCACCTCCAAAACAAAACTACACCACAATATGCAGGCAAAGGGTTAACCACCTCCAAAACAAAACTACACCACAATATGCAGACAAAGGGTTAACCACCTCCAAAACAAAACTACACCACAATATGCAGGGAAAGGGTTAACGACCACAAAAACAAAACTACACCACAATAGGCAGGCAAAGGGTTAACAATAGGGATGTTCGATATTGGCTTTTTTACCGATACCGATATACCGATATGTCCACAACGCCCAGGACCCACCCATCAGCTTTTCCCACCCCTAACACTGCCAATTGTGTTAGTATGAACGACCGGCCAAGCTGATAGCAACCCCGAGAGCTGGATTCGAACCCAGCGTCTCCAGCGTTGATGGCGAGCGCCTTGCCCACTACACCACCTAGCCGCCCCGGACATCCCTAGTTAACAACCTCCAAAACAAAACTATGCCACAATATGCAGGCAAAGGGTTAACAACCTCCAAAACAAAACGATGGTCCTCCAGCATTTTGAAACAGCTGATATGCCGCGTTACCTGCACGTATTAATACACCGGCTTTTTCCAAGAAACAAAATAGTGCCAAGTGATTGCAGAATCGGAAGTGCTGGAGGACGATGATTTTGTTTTAGAAGTCGGTAACCCTTTGGTCTGCATGTTGTGATGTGGATTCAAACTTTTTGGGTTTCAAGACCACCCGTTTGCTTTGGGTTCACTTGGAACCTGGCCCGAACTCCCACCACGGGACTCGGTAAGTAAGCTAACAGCTTCAGAGTCAGCAAGAGGGTCTGTAGCAACCCCGGTGTGACATCATCCATGAGCACGACAGCTCCTACACAGTACATGTAGCAGCATGTGTAATCTAATACGCTCAGCAAGGGTGAGACAGTGGGCTAATAAGGTGCTGTGTGTTGCATGCTACTGTACGCTGCAGAGGTCAACAGACTCGGTTTTGCCTTACTGTACACCTGTTTAATTAGCAGTCAACTGTAGCGCTATTGGTCTCACTCACCAGTTAAGAAAAGAAGAGCTCCCAAGACTTCCCCAGATTTCACCTCCATTTGCAATTAAAACGTCTCCCCGACTGTCAGGAAGTAATAATACCCCCACTGTCAGGAAGTAATAATACCCCCACTGCAGTGGAGGTTATTCCATGACACGTGAAACACAAATTCACTCATAATTTATAATTATTATTAATTTACATATATATATATATATATATATATATATATATATATATATATATATATATATATTTTTTTTTTTATTATTATTATTAATACATTTTTATTCGAATTATTTTCCTCTGTAAATAAAATGCCAGTGAATTTTTTATTTTTTTCAAAAATTGCCAAAAGTGACAGCTCTGAGCTCTCTGATCAGGCCTGCAGCAGTAATGGCTAGCTGTCAATCACTCTGGTGCAACTTTCCCTGCACGGGCTGACCTTGATGAATATAATAGCCAATCAAAATAGGCTATTAACGTCATCTAAGCCCGGTCCGTGCATCTAAACTCTTGCCATTCACGAACGGGGATTGAATGATTGACAGCCTTGAACTCCAATCAAGAGAATGCCTGGCAATGCCAGTGCGTATACCTGCGCAGCTGCAGCTGGACTGGCGTCAGTGTTCTAAGGAAGGAAGCTGCAATATTCAATGGAAGATGAGATCGGTCACTGCTGTTGTGTGGTGAGTGCATTTAAAATATATATATTTTACAGTGATTATGAATTCATTGGCCCGCTGTGGCCTAGCGTGTGTAATAATAAGGTAGCCCAAGGACCACATGAGTCGCGGCAAGCCTTGCTTGCGTTTCTAATCAAATATTAATATCGCCGCGGGGGGGGGGGGGGGGGGGGGCATAATCCCACGGGACAATGGGTACAGTTTTGCTGTACCATTGACTCAGAATGGTCTGTTTTATTGAAATCGTCACAGCAGTATAGTTTATTTATACTTCAGAAGTGTGATATTTAAACATGGTCCCCAAAATTAATGGAAGTGAATGAGGAGCCTGACACCTGGGAGGAATGGGGGTGTTGCAGGGTTGGGGATGTTTAAAAAATATAATTTAATATATAATATAATAATTTTGTGCTTCACCAAGAAATTTGGTCAGCAGCCGCCACTGCCCCACTGTCAAGGAGTAATAATACCCCCACTGTCAAGGAGTAATAATACCCCCACTGTCAGGAAGTAATAATACCCCCACTGTCAGGAAGTAATAATACCCCCACTGTCAAGGAGTAATAATACCCCCACTGTCAAGGAGTAATAATACCCCACTGTCAGGAAGTAATAATACCCCCACTGTCAAGGAGTAATAATACCCCACTGTCAGGAAGTAATAATACCCCCACTGTCAAGGAGTAATAATACCCCCACTGTCAGGAAGTAATAATACCCCCACTGTCAGGAAGTAATAATACCCCCACTGTCAAGGAGTAATAATACCCCCACTGTCAGGAAGTAATAATACCCCCACTGTCAGGAAGTAATAATACCCCCACTGTCAAGGAGTAATAATACCCCCACTGTCAAGGAGTAATAATACCCCACTGTCAAGGAGTAATAATACCCCCACTGTCAGGAAGTAATAATACCCCAACTGTCAGGAAGTAATAATACCCCCACTGTCAAGGAGTAATAATACCCCCACTGTCAGGAAGTAATAATACCCCCACTGTCAGGAAGTAATAATACCCCCACTGTCAAGGAGTAATAATACCCCACTGTCAAGGAGTAATAGGCATAACATCTGTTGAATAATGAATGTGTTGAGTTAATAGTCAAATATATAAAACCGTTGTTTCCCACATACAATAATTCAAAGAAACCACAAATCTATAGTTCTTAGGAAATAACTCATTCACTGTGGGAAAAAAAAGCATAAAATCAACAATTTTGTTAATTCATTGACTGATCAATTATGAGGGGGCAGCTCTAGAACGTACCGAACGGTAGGCCAGACCAAAAACGAGGTTATAAGACACAAACATGGAGAACTTTACGACAGTTAAGCAGAGGCTTGCTGAGGGTTTCCAACAGTTCTAGGATGTGGTTGTAGTATGTGGCCTATAGAGACTGAATGGTGCTATACCCGCTCTCTCCCTTCTCTCTCCTTCATGCTTCATGCATATCCTCCCTCTCTCTGTCTCTCCCCATGTTGCCAGTCGACCGCATGCTCTGTAGTGGAGGTTAAATCATCCTAAACTCAGTTTACCCACCTGGAAGTCGTCGCGATTTTAATTAGATAGAAGATTACAGTAGATTATGCTGAGTAGATTAGTGGTGCAAGTTACATGAAAATTATCTTTTTGAGAAAATTAATCAATTAAATAATACCATTCTGAAAAGAAAGATACAGTATATGCATTATTTACTGTGATCAATTAATTAATAGTTTACCATTTTATATTACTACTGCATCACTGCCTGTCTCCCACCAACCCCTCTTCTCTACCCCATTATCTTGTTTTAATCTCTCTATCCTTTCTTCCCCCATCCCTATCTTTCACCCTCTACTCTACCTGTAACTGAGGGGTACAATTCCCTGACTGTATTGATAAGTATGGTATCATTAAACCACTACCGCTTTATGTACTTTAACTACTGGCCACACAGTACATGATATAGATATGATGAACACTTTCCCACCTGATGAAACCAAGTCCACACAAATGTATAAATCGAATATTTAATATATAGCAAAGGGTATATACAACGTTCACTTAATGACATTTATGATTTGAATGCACTTGTAAGGCAAATGAGTATTCGTAGGCAAATCAACATTGAATGTCCAATCTCTGGTTACGCAGGAAGCAAATATACAACCTGGTTCTTTAGGGAACTATAGCGATGGTACTTAATGATTATAGCTGGATATACTAAAGGGGGGTCCCGCTGGTTGTAAGTCAGTAGGGGGGGGGGGGGGGGGTTAGGAGAGCCGCTGGCGATATCCCATCTGGCCAACGATTTCTTGGGAGAATTCAGAGTGCTGAACACGGTGCCCACAGAACCTTGGTCCACAGATGAATACAGTTGGGCCCTCTTGTAGACGGTAGCTGCCGGTCCACAACGAAGATACGTGAGGCGACCTCACTCGGGGTAGAGCGCCGTCTCACCTAGACTCCTCTCGGGGGGTAGTTCCAACACTCACCAGTGTTGGCTGTTATCCATGGCATAAATCAAAGCACCCAAAGCAAGTAGATAATCCAAGCCGTGTAGGGCTCGCCGTCGTCCGGGTAAGGTAATCCAATGTGCAGGTCCACTCGTCCTAGCCCAGAACTCCTCGGATGAAAGCACCACACGTGGTCTGCCCAGCCTGGTTAAGACTCTAGATAACGCGAGGAAACGATGGGGGTACTGCTCACTTTATAACTCTAACCGAACGATGCACCATACATAATAGACTATTATTAACTTAATAGAAATACGTCCCACTCGACGGTATAGTGCCAAACTATGACAATTCAACTATTAATCCACACGATGTCTCAATGCCATTCTGAGGCCAAGTTGACCATACTGCACCACACGTGTATCGTGGGTGAGGCTTAACGTCTTGCCACTAGGTTGGAGGGTAAAGAACTAAGGGCTAAGGGACTAAAGAAAGTTCTACTTTACTTGCGCCGTATATATATGCGCTGTGAACAAATAGTACCATTCGTATTTCGCCAGACGTATTCCTACGCGGAACCGGGGCTAGTAACGACATGTTCGTCGGCACGATTGAACTTGAACCAAGGGGCTTGGCTGCTGGCGCCAGGTTCTTGTCCAATGAGAGAATGAAACTATTATGGGCTGTTAGTAGACTAAAGGGATATTCAGTGTATATGTACAAGGAATATACAAGGGATATCAAACGATATACAAATACTATTAAATATATATCCATAAATAAATATATATATTCGGTTTAATCTGATCCTTCACAACAGCCGCCCCCTAATTAGTCCCACCTAATTAGCTAAGCAGAGACAGATTAACCGCACTGTCTACCACTCAAGGTCCGCTGTAAGGGTCAGTCAACTCACAAAGTCATGGGGTCATGGTCGTCATCGATAGTGTCTGGGAGTCTGGGCAGTTCTATTAGCCTCGCCACGGGTCATGTGTAAGTTCGCCCTTGGACGAGCACCTCAGCTGCTCGGACCTTGCCATCGGCACCGGTGATCACTTTGCTTACGCGGCCAGCCGGCCACATAGCTCTGGGTAGTGACTGGTCGATAATCATGACGACTGTTCCTTCTGTCAAATTGTCTCTCTCTTTTACCCACTTCTGGCGGGTCTGTAGAGACGGTAGGTAGTGGAGTAGAAAGCTGTTCCAAAACTTGTCAGCTAGTACTTGACTGTACCTCCACATTCTTCGGCCGTTCGCTTCTTCAGGCCTGTACATTGTCTGGGGTAGCGCGGGGTCCAGCCGCCCCATCAAGAGTGTGTTGGGGGTGACTGGGTCGACATCTGCTATATCACTGGAGACGTAGCCGAGGGGCTTGGAGTTCAATACTCCCTCGATCTCCGTGAGGACTGTCTCTGCTCCTGCGTGGTGTACATCCTCGTCGTATTTCTTTATGATCAGCTCTGTGACCTTGTGTCGGCTGTTCAAGACTATCGGGTACTTAACGTCATCCGGTAGATCGGGGGCCCTCCGCAGACGACCACCCACTCTGATGAGATTATGGGCGTCACTCTCGGGTGCCAGGTGGAGCAGTCTGCTGTCTGATGGGACGGGCTTTCCTCCCTGTAGACAGTCTAGCTCATCGGGGAACGAGTCTCTCTGGGCTCGTTGTAGTAGAAGAAGTTCTGCTTCTTCGTAGTCAGCTGCTGAAATGTCGGCAGTGGGCTGAATCTCTGGGTGGTGCCGCAGAAATGTCTTTAGTTGCGCACTCTGTAGGGTGAGGCAATCATCTATGTTGGGGTCTGTGGAGGCGACTGTGCTCAGTCCACAGAACATAGGTTTCTTGTTCTCAGCCTCCTCTTTACTCGCTTCCCGTGGGGTGGGCGTAGGCCACTCTTCTTCCGGGAGCTTGAGGAACTCTGGTCCGTCACTGTAGATGTTGCGACGGGTGAGGTCATCTAGGGACATTCCCCGGGTGATGACGTCAGCTGGGTTGTGTTTGGTGTCCACATACCGCCAGCTCGCTGCTTCTGTTAACTCTTGAATCTCTGTGACTCTGACTCCCACGAAGACCTTGTATCTACATGAATCAGACTTGATCCATGTGAGTACTGTCGTGGAATCTGACCACAAGATTGTTCTGTGCACCGGAATGGTGAGTTCACGTTGGATTAACGTGGCTAGATGCGCTCCTGCTAGGGCTGCGCAGAGCTCTAGACGCGGGATAGATTGTTGCTTTCGTGGGGCTATTCTTGAGCGAGCCAGGATGAGAGCAGTGTGTATCTCTCCTCCCTTCTCTTGGGCACGCAAGTAGGCCACCGATCCATAGGCTACTTCGGAGGCGTCACTGAAGACGTGTAGATCCATCTTGCATGTCTCTGGCCTCACTGTGGGTGGGAAGTAGCTGCGGCGTATATTGACGCCTGGGAGTGAGCGGAGTTCCGTCTCCCACTCTCTCCATGTGGAGGCAAGGGGTGCGGGTATTGGGTCGTCCCAGCCCTGGTCCTTGTCCCATAGTGCTCGTACAATCCCTTTTCTCGTTGCGCTCCCAGCATCCCTACCAGGGACTGCACTTTTATAGACAGGTCGTCTAATGAGCGATTGTCTGTTGCTGGGGGTAGGCGGTCAATATGCCTTATCTCTTGGATTACGTAATCCCATATACGTCCATATCTCTGGTCCAGCGCTGCTAGAGCCGCGGTGTATGGGGTCGTAGAGGTGGCATAGGCTAGCGCTATATTGTGCGCTCGGGGTACTTTCAGGTGCTTCAGTAATATTGCATACTTGTGGCGTTCATCAGCGACATCCACCATCATTGTCTCTAAGCACATCCGGAGCTCCGTGTACTGTGCTCGATTCTCATAGGTGAAGTCTGGAAACGTCGGTGTACCAATGTATGACGCCGTGGATGGCTGATACATCGGCGAGCGTTGGGCGAGAGGCCTCCTAGGCAAGTCTCCTCTTGCGCCTCTCTGTGGGCTGGTACCGGCAGGGTACCATGGCCCGCTGGTCCAGGTGCTATTCCTCGGGGCTGGTCGTGCGTCATGCTCACCCGTGAATAGAGTCGGGGGTCTGTAGCGCAGCGCCGCGGGGGTATAGCCTGGGCTGTACTGGACCTCCTGGTCCGGTGGAGTACTGTGCTGTCGTCGGGCTTGGTTCTCCTCCTCTCCCTCTTCTTCTTCTATCAGGTCCTCTAGATCCTGTAGTCGTTTATTTAGCTTCTCCGCAGTGTATGCTGCTCCTTCCTTGTAGCTGGGTCTCGCTTGGACCGGTCGGGGAAGGGGGTCTGCGGGGGGTATAGGCTTGGTCTGTTCAGGGTCGCTTGCTCGGTTAGGAGACGCTGCCCTTGACTGTTGTCTCGACGAGTTCCTTGAACCCCTGGCGGAGGGAGAGGGTGTTGCCTTGAGGATCAGCTGCTCCATTAGCTGCGCTTGTAACTTGTCGCGCTCGGCTTGTAGTCTGTCGCGCTCGCCCTGTAGTCTGTCACGCTCGGTTTCGCGCTGGATGAGAGCGAGGTCGCGCTCTGTTTCTCTTTGGGCACCGGCAGCGGCACGCTGGGTGTCTGCTCGGTCTCTTGCCATATTCTCTTCCGCCTGAAGGCGTCTCATCTCCAGGCGTATGCGCTCTTCTTCGCTCCGTTGCTGTGTCTGGAGTCGATCGCGTTCACCCTGAAGTCGATCGCGTTCACCCTGGAGTCGATCGCGTTCGGTAGAGGCTGTCAGGCTGACGAGGAACGCCTGTGATAGCATCCTCTCCGCTTCGCTGGGGGAAGGCGGTTGTAGAGGTGAGCCGCTCCTGGCTGTACTCGTTGGGGAGTCCTGGAGCTCTATCTCCTCTGCGCTCTCCTCATCTTGTTCCGTGCAGAGTTCTCTCTCTGTAGGGTTGTCTTCCTCCCGGGGCTGGTCGGGGACTACTTCTTCGGTATTGGCGGGGGGTAAAGGCATGTCAGCTCCCTCCTGGTCCCCACCGTGAGCTTGGTCAGTTACATTAGAACCCACTAGGGCCTCTGTGGTCGGGGTAACCTGGTCGTTAAGGTCAGACATAATTTTACTTTCTACTTTTACCGCGTTTACCGTTTGTAGAAGGCTAGGTAGTTGACTGACAGCGTAATCCTCTAAGTACTGAGGTGTCTGTCGTCTGCGCCGCGGGCGTTCTACGTTAGGAGGACCGTTTCGTGGAGTGTTCATCATAGGCCATTTCAATATTAATAACACTATATTAATATTACACTAGTTACCCTCCGGCTCGAAGGACCAATTGTAACTGAGGGGTACAATTCCCTGACTGTATTGATAAGTATGGTATCATTAAACCACTACCGCTTTATGTACTTTAACTACTGGCCACACAGTACATGATATAGATATGATGAACACTTTCCCACCTGATGAAACCAAGTCCACACAAATGTATAAATCGAATATTTAATATATAGCAAAGGGTATATACAACGTTCACTTAATGACATTTATGATTTGAATGCACTTGTAAGGCAAATGAGTATTCGTAGGCAAATCAACATTGAATGTCCAATCTCTGGTTACGCAGGAAGCAAATATACAACCTGGTTCTTTAGGGAACTATAGCGATGGTACTTAATGATTATAGCTGGATATACTAAAGGGGGGTCCCGCTGGTTGTAAGTCAGTAGGGGGGGGGGGGGTTAGGAGAGCCGCTGGCGATATCCCATCTGGCCAACGATTTCTTGGGAGAATTCAGAGTGCTGAACACGGTGCCCACAGAACCTTGGTCCACAGATGAATACAGTTGGGCCCTCTTGTAGACGGTAGCTGCCGGTCCACAACGAAGAGACGTGAGGCGACCTCACTCTGGGTAGAGCGCCGTCTCACCTAGACTCCTCTCGGGGGGTAGTTCCAACACTCACCAGTGTTGGCTGTTATCCATGGCATAAATCAAAGCACCCAAAGCAAGTAGATAATCCAAGCCGTGTAGGGCTCGCCGTCGTCCGGGTAAGGTAATCCAATGTGCAGGTCCACTCGTCCTAGCCCAGAACTCCTCGGATGAAAGCACCACACGTGGTCTGCCCAGCCTGGTTAAGACTCTAGATAACGCGAGGAAACGATGGGGGTACTGCTCACTTTATAACTCTAACCGAACGATGCACCATACATAATAGACTATTATTAACTTAATAGAAATACGTCCCACTCGACGGTATAGTGCCAAACTATGACAATTCAACTATTAATCCACACGATGTCTCAATGCCATTCTGAGGCCAAGTTGACCATACTGCACCACACGTGTATCGTGGGTGAGGCTTAACGTCTTGCCACTAGGTTGGAGGGTAAAGAACTAAGGGCTAAGGGACTAAAGAAAGTTCTACTTTACTTGCGCCGTATATATATGCGCTGTGAACAAATAGTACCATTCGTATTTCGCCAGACGTATTCCTACGCGGAACCGGGGCTAGTAACGACATGTTCGTCGGCACGATTGAACTTGAACCAAGGGGCTTGGCTGCTGGCGCCAGGTTCTTGTCCAATGAGAGAATTAAACTATTATGGGCTGTTAGTAGACTAAAGGGATATTCAGTGTATATGTACAAGGAATATACAAGGGATATCAAACGATATACAAATACTATTAAATATATATCCATAAATAAATATATATATTCGGTTTAATCTGATCCTTCACAACACTACCCCTTCATCTTTTCCATCGGTACCTTCTACTTCTGTCCCTAGCTGCGCCCATACACCCTATTTTACCCCCTTTCCCCCCCCCCCCCCTCTCTCTCTCTCTCTCTCTCTCTCTCTCTCTCTCTCTCTCTCTCTCTCTCTCTCTCTATACCTCTTTCATTCCTCCTTCCTTTATCTCTGTCCCCCTCCATCCTCTGCCAAATATCTCCCTCTTTCTGTCTCTTCTACTTTTTTCTCTCTATCCCACCCACCTGATCCCGCACCCCCTCTCCCTCTCTCTCCCCCCCCCCCTCTCTCTCTCTCCCCCACCCCCCCCTCTCTCTCTCTCTCTCTCTCCTACCCCCCTCTCTCCCACCTATCTCTCTATCCATCTCTCTCTATCTCCCACCTCTCTCTCTCCCACCTCTCCCTCTCTATCCATCTATCTCTCCCCATCTCTCTCTCCCACCTCTCCTCCTCTCTCCATCTCTCTCTCCCACCTCTCTCTCCCTCTCTCCATCTCTCTCTCCACCAACACTTTATTATTCAGCAGGCCTTCACAGGGACACTGTGAAATCACCTATTTCATGGATGCCTTATCGAGCACGACACTTCTCACACATCAAACAGCCCCCTCTCTCTCTCTCTCTCTCTCTCTCTCTCTCTCTCTCTCTGACACACACACACACACACACACACACACACACACACACACACACACACACACACACACACACACACACACACACACACACACACACACACACACACACACACACACACACACACATTCTCACTTTAACATGCACTCATGCAAACAAACAAGCACGCACACACACATTCTCTCTTTCACATACACTCTATATATCTGTCCTTCACACACATACACCCACCCACCACTCCACTCCACCTCCCTACACACACACACACACACACACACACACACACACACACACACACACACACACACACACACAGGGGCGGACCTAGCCCATTTGGCGCCCTAGGCGAGATTCACCACTGCGCCCCCCCCCCCCAAAAAAAATTATTTTCTTTTTTTTGTAATATTATTATTTTTTTTTATGGTTTTTTTCTTCATAGTTCTCTAACGTTAGTCTTTCTTTCCTCAACGTTCAATTCTATAAACACTTGACCGATACCCATCAATGCACAGCGCTCTAGCATGTTCTGACTGTGAACACCTAAAGCTGAGGCTCAGACCGACCGACCGTTTTAGATTTTTGGCTCATTTTCCCTTATGTTAGAATTTTTTTAATGTAAAAATAATGGTTGCAGATATAGAGGGGGGCGCCAAAACTGCAAAAAAAAATTAAAAATTAAAAATTAAAAAAAATTAAAAAAATTAAATTTTTTTTTTTTTTTTTTTTTTGCGTCCCCCTCTGGGTGGCGCTCTAGGCGACCGCCTATATCGCCTGTAGGAAGGTCCGCCCCTGCACACACACATTGGTGCAAATACAGGCGCATGGGCATTTTCTGGGTCAATGGTGAGTCACTGTGATCTACTACAGGGGTTCCCAAAGTGGGGGTCGCCGCCGCGGGGGGTCGCCAGATGATTCGTTTTTATTTTTATTTTTTTTATGCAGTCAGGCCACTGAACTTGGAAGCAGGCCAGGCCAGTATTTCTAGTTGCAGCAGCGCAATAGTTAGATAACCTAGATGGGGAACAACCAGGAGATCACTGCAACTCACACAAATTGGAGAACTATCTCTCTCTCTCTCTCTTGCTCTCACACACACACAAAGGGAGCCGCATGTGATTGGTGGAGGCGGGACCCTTACAAAAAACTGTTGTTGCTAATCATTGACACATGCTAGCCTGTAATAATCCCCCCCAGAAAAATCTACTTTGCATTTGATATATTGCAAATATATGGCATCACACACACTGGCATTTAAAGGGTTAGAATTATAAAATTAATATGTGGTTTTATGATCAGGGGTGAAGTTGAATAAAATATTGTATTTTTTTCAATCTGTCATTACAAAAAAACTGAAAATCCATCAAAATCAGTGTTCTTGCTAATCATACATATGCTAGCCTGTTTTTTAACAATAATTTGTGATGCCATCACAAACACTGGCATTTAAAGGGTACAAATAAAAAAAATCCTGCACCAGAATGCAGGAAATGAAGTCTTTGTAACAAAAAATTCCTGGTGGGGGACCCCCAGACCGCCTGCTTAAAAAGTGGCCTGACTGGGGCTATATTTTGCACTATATTTCCTGGCCTGAATGATTTCCCCAGTCCGGCCCTGGTTAAAAGCCTCCAATGCTTATTAGTGTGTGTGCGTTTGAACGTTTGCATGTTTCAACCATACATTTCCATTTATAAAAAAATAAATAAAAAATTATTATAATTTTTTTTTACATAATTTTTTTTACCTCCTATAATAGTGGGGGTCGCGTAGCTCCCTGACACCGTTATTTGGGGGTCGCGGCCTGAAAATTTTGGGAACCCCTGATCTACTAACTAGACCAACATTGATAATATGACTTGTGATTACACTTGGTTTTTATCACTTACATGCATGTCGTAACCTTCTTCCGTGGCGTTTAAAGTTTCATATCAATGAAAAATGGAGCAATAATTTAATGGACCATTTTCCCCATTAAATTAGATCAAGTCAATAGGGAAGGGGCACTCTAGTGGGTGCATGTTTACAACTCCAGACTGATGAGTTTCATGCACAACATACCTCTTATATTAGCTAATCTGCAACAACCAGAGTCTTGACAAAACATGGATTTGGGGATTTATTTTTTAACTGTAAATAGACTGCATTTATATGTGGCTATGTCCACATCACAAAAAGATAGTTGCAGTCTGAATGACAGGAGGTATCACATATATTAGTCTTTACATTAACATATAGGGCTTTGCATTAACCTATAGGCCTATCATAAAGGTACAAAAGTACCCGCTGTCAATCACCAAATGAGCCGTGCGCGCGGCTTCTGCCTTTTAAATACAGAGGTGTAGAGAGATTGCATCTAAATGGAAATACCGAGGGAGCATTCCTCTCCACTGCGCATGCAAATAGTTTAATCAAGTTATTGTCATAATACTCAAAATTTACTTCCAACTCTGAGTGCTCGTCACGTATGGCCTGGCAGCGCCGGTGCCGAGGCAGGTGGGCTAACATTACGGTCTCAGTCTGCACGTCAGGAATCCTAATGAGCACAACTGCAACCAGCCTCGTTTGCATTTCAGACCTTGGTAAATCAGGCACACAACTAGAGACAGAGGAGCCTGCAAATGTTTGCAAAGAAAAGATTTGTGCCCCTCTTAGTAGATTCTGTGGGCCAGAGAGAGAGAGGGAGAGAGAGAGGGAGAGAGATGGACAGACAAAGACAGAGAAAGAGACTGACAGAGAGACAGAAAGACAAAGACAGACAAAGAGAAACAGAAACAGTGAAAAGGAAAGACAAAGAAAGAGAAATAGAGGCAGACATACAGTAGAGAACAGGACAATAGAGATAAGGCAGAAACCCAAACAAAGAAGGTTGTAAGGGACAAATAAGCGTCTCTATTAACACTTTGATTGCCTAAGGTTAAATTCATGATATACCATCCGTTGCCAGCTCTATTTAACATGGAGAAGTTCCCCTTCTTTGCAGGGCTATAACTTTTTAAATTCTATTGCTAGATTGCCATTATTAGGGCCCATTCAAGGTCCTATATGTATTGTTCATGGTGTAGCAACGTTAAACTTTTTCATTCACATATTCATACTAAAATATGATCTAAAGTATAAGTATGTTTTCATCTCTTTCTGCAGCTTTCTCCAGAACGTGATTTATAGCCCCAAATACATTATATTGATGATGAAATACAGTTTGGTAGGAATCTGTGCGAGATCAAAAATGTCAATTGGACGTACTTCTAGAAGTTTCTACGTATCATCTGATATTGACCGGATGGGCGGGGGATCGTTTATAATTCCGTGGGCAACGTTTTACCATTCATCTAATGTGGGTCAAATGTTCATCATAGCAGTTAGTGTCGAACACGGTATTATTACACGCTAAAACACACCCCAGTCTCCGCGGGCCGTTGGGCGATCAGCGTGGGGTAGACAGTTTTCCATTATGGGATGTTGAAATACTCTGTCCATTTCCAGGTTGTATAATAATATATACGTCCAAATCATGTTGTTTTTTCGAGTTATTTGCAGCGATCGATGTTCACTGTGTGAAGACTGAGTCTCTCTAACATTAGCGAGTGCCCGGACCACATATGGAGTGAGTCCTGCCGGGTTAAAGGTAACATCCGTTTTTTCGATCTGCCGATCGGCCACCAGATGGCGGTCTTGAACCGCTAGAGGATTGAGAGGAGATCCCACTTGTGTCTCAGGGCCCCAGAAAGGAAATATGATTCCGATCAGAGATTTTTGAAATATTGATATCAAAGACGAGATACGGCGTCTTCGGCAACTTGAGCATGGCGGGGAAGGACGCCTAAACTCGTCCTTTGGCAACTAAAGTGTTAATAATAATAATAATAATCAACTTTCTTTGTATAGCACCTTTCAAACAGAAACTGCAGCTCAGGGGCGGCTGATTAGCACAGTGGGCAAGGCGCTCGCCACTAACGCAGGAGACGCTGGGTTCGAGCCCAGCTCTCGGCGTTGCTACTGGCTGGCCGGTCGTTCATACTAACACAATTGGCAGTGTTAGAGGGTGGGAAAGCCGGTGGGGGGGATTGGACGTTGTGGACAGCGACTCCTACAGGTCGGTTTGGTGACGCCAGTGCGGCGGAAGCAGGAAGTATCGGGGGCAGCGTGAGCCTCCCACATGTTACTCCTCGCCACTGAGAGATTGCGCTGCTGCGGTGAAAAGATGCGACAGGCTGCCTCCTCGTGTACCGGAGGGGACACGTGATGCAAGGCTTCTGTCCTCACTACAACCGACCAGTGGGAGGCATAGTCTGATTGATTGATTGATTGATTGAAACGTTTATTAACAGATTGCAGAATGGGTACAGTACAGTACAGCTCAATACATACAATTGTTAAGGGGATGCAGACCAGAGAAAGACTTTCGTCTTGTTTACATCAGGGTCCCCCATTTTCAATTCATCATAACACACACGACACACATATGACACACACAACATACAGATAGACAGTACTGCTACATCTATACATTTATGACATACCAGATTTGCAAATACAGTACTGTTTGTGATACAAAAAGTGTCCAAAAAAAGAGTGTATATACATTTGACGTAGAAACTGTACATTGGAGGAGGTTGGGTAGGCGGGGTGGGGTTGGGGGGGGGGGGGTGGTCGCTGTACATTGGAGGTGGGGGGGGGGGGCTTGGGTAGGGGGTGGGTGGGGGACACTGTACACTGGAATACTGACAAAGCCATACTTGGTCATTTACTGTACAACTAGGTTAGGACATTTGTAGGGGCCAGTTTCGAATTGCAGTCTCCCGTAGGTGTTCTTTGAGAGTGTTTTTGAAAGTGGGTAGTGATTCACATTCCTTTACAGCTTTGGGTATGGCGTTCCACATTGATGTGGCATAATTGCGAAATGTGTTTAGTCCCTTGTTTGAGCCGAATCTGGGTTTAACATGATTTGTGGAGCTCCCCTGGTGTTGTGATCGTGGTATTCACTGACCTTTGGGAAGTATTTTGACATGTACATGGGTACCTTGGTTGTGTAGTGTATCTTGTAGACCAGGCCCATTGCAAGTTGCTGTACTCTGTCGTCTACTCTAAGCCATCCTAGGTTGTCAAAGTGGGCAGGGGTGAGGTGGGTTCTAGGAGTCAGGTCAAGCAGTAGTCTGACTAGTTTGTTTTGAGATGTTTGTAATTTGGTTTTTAGCGTCTTTGAGGTGCTTTGGTACCATGAGCTGCAAGCATAGTCGTAGTACCCTTGAATGAGTGCTCCTGCCAGAGTCTTCAGGGTATTCTTGTTTACCAGAGAGGAGATCCGGTACAAGAATCGAGTTCGTTGGTTGACTTTTTTTATTACATTGGATGCCATTTTGTCACAGGAAAGATTAGCCTCTAGGATGGAACCCAGGTAGGTAATTTCATCTTTCCTTGTGACAATATTGTCACCCACTGTAACTGAGAAGCCGTCAGTCTTGCTGAGTTTGTTAATGGACTCTGTTTTGCCCATGTGTAATGATAGTTTGTTGTCGGCGAGCCATATGCAGATTTTGCCTAGTTCCGAGCTGAGGGTTTTTTCAACCTGTAACTTGTTCTTGTCAGAGACCAGCAGGGCTGAGTCGTCCGCAAACAGGAACAAGTTGCAGTCACAAGCTGACGACATGTCATTTGCATAAATTAGGAACAGTAGCGGTCCTAGTATGCTTCCTTGTGGAACACCACAGCTCACTGGGAGGGGGGGTATAGGGTACCGTTTACCTCCACCATCTGTTCTCTCCCCTCCAGGTAGGATTGTATCCAGCTCACTGATAGACTATCAAAACCAATTGCTTTTAGCTTGTCAATCAGAATGGTCTAGCAACGTTCAAGACAGGGGAGGGAAGAATTGGATAATACGAAATTGGGATGGGAGAAAAATAGAAAATGGGGAGAAAAAGTGGATAAAAAAAGAAACTGCAGCTCAAAGTGCTTCACAACAGAAAAAAGACAGGCATAAAATGAGCACATAAAGTGCAGACATATAAAATCACAGTTTTTCACATTAGGATCTAACATCCCAACAGGCCACCTTGTTTATGGTTTGAAATTGCGGGTATAAGCACTCACACAATGCTCCCGAATGTGTTTGGAAATAAATAGAACGTTGTTAAGCTGCAACATCCCTCATATGGGAAGTTTTTCGGATTCTTTGCAACCGGCACGTTGGCGACCCCTAGTGGCTCGGGTGTGCATATTTTGTAAAACAATATATATATCGAATTGAAGGCTTATTTGTTGCCTGTCGATAGCGACAAAATCCGACAAAATCCGTTGAGAGGTTCTCGAGTTACATGCCGGTATTTGAGGCTTGTGCAAAGTACGCGGTATTGCACAAAATATCACTCCCGACTCAGGCTGCAGTAGTTCCGTCAATCTAGATCCAATCTCGAAAATGATTGTGGATCGTTGTAACCAATGAGTGTGGCTTTCCAATGATACCCCACACTACACCCCGCGGCACGGTGGTGTAGTGGTTAACACTGTCGCCTCACAGCAAGAAGGTCCAGGGTTCGATTCCCGCTTGGGGACCAGGTTTCCATGATGCCAGGTACTCAGGTGGGGTATCTCCCAGGCCTTTCTGTGTGGAGTTTGCATGTTCTCCCCGTGCTCGCAAGGGTTTCCCCCCCGATAAGATAAACCCAATGGAAAAACATGCACAACAGATCGCTAACGCTGTGGCGTCCTTGACGAAGACGGACAGGAGCACTTGGATTGGTCCCCGGGGCGCAACTCACGTTGATGCCCTATCTGCTCCCGGCTGCCCATGGGGGACAACGGGATAGGAAAAGTGCAGAGAGTCATTTCATCAGCGACTCAGTGCATGTGTGTGTGTGTTCCTGTGGGTCGCCCATCTCGCGTGTGTGCGAGTATAGTCGGGTTTCGTCGCCAACCGTTGAGTGCCATACTCAGGTTTTGATCCTTTGATATTTTTCCTCTGATCCCCATTCTAACCACTGTGCGGACCTCCCTGTATCTCCCTTGCACCGCTGCCTACGTTAAAATTGCAATGACGATCGAATCCTGCCAGGTGTCAGTATCGCCTACCTTTTGAACTGGGATAGTTTAGTGTGTGGACAGTGGACACTTACAAAAAAAAGATTTGTCTGCAAGAACCCCCCCCCCCCCCCCCCCCCTTCAGAGGACAGAGCGACAGAGCGATCGCTCAGAGATTTTATCACCTCACAGTAGGGCTGGGCGATATATCGAGTATACTCGATGTATCGCGGCTTGTTCTACGTGAGATGTAGTAAATTACTATATCGTGAACATCGAGTATATGTTGTCACGTCGCGGCTGATATGAGACTTGCTTTAGTGCAGAGCGTTCCTCTCATTTCATTATAGACAGACCAGCGCGGACCTTAAATTACATGCAATTGTAATTTCATTACACAGACCAGCGCGGACCTTCAATGACATGCAATGGGCTAACGTTAGCTGCTAAGTTAAACCATAATAGGCTAAGCTAACTAGTGTTAGCTCTTAGCTGCTAGCTCTTAGCTGCTAGCGTTAGCTCAAAGCGGACTCCACGACACTAGTTCCATTAGTGAGAAAAAGGGGTGGGTTATATTGACGACGCTTGACAACAGAGGTTTAAAGATAACTTCATATTTATTGGTTATTCGTTTCTATATCAGCATCCAGTTTCCATCTCCGTGTCTTAAACTCTTCCTGTTTACATTCAAGTGTGACGTCATCGCCTACGGCAGCTTAGACGCTCAAAACGCGAATGCGTTCTCTCTCTCTCTCTCTCTCTCTCTCTCTCTCCATTCAATGATTTAAAGTGGCCAAACGTTACAGTATAAATACTAACTGGATAGTTGATGATATAAACATTTCATTTCATTATCTGAAATATTCTAAAATCATTAAGTCTGCTATAAGCCATTATCCCTTTGTAAGGCTTTGTGTGTGATTATTATTTTCTCACAGTAGTGTGTATATATATATATATATGTGTGTGTGTGTTTGTCTAAAGTGGATAGAAAACACAGTACTGTGCAAAAGTCTTAGGCACCCAATAGTTTTTATATAAATTGTCTTAGATGTAAATACTTTTTTTTATTAGTGTGTCAGTAGACTACTCTTAGTACATTTTCACTTAATAATTTTTTAAAGCATCTTCATGGTTTAATAATGGAAACATATTTTGCAGGGACTTATTATAATCATCATATTGGCGTGACTGTATGCATCAAAGGGTTAAATCAAGCATTTTTAAGTGCTTTAGAGGAAATGTCAAAATATCGCGATATATATCGTGTATCGTGATAATAATAATAATAATAATAATAATAATAATGGATTGGATTTATATAGCGCTCTTCTCTGACTCAGAGCGCTTCACAGAGTCCATTATTCGTTCATACACAGTCATACCGGTGGTGGTAAGCTACAATTGCAGCCAGAGCCAAAAGATATCGCGATATCATTTAGAGGCCATATCGCCCAGCCCTACCTCACACCTATTTCCTGTATACACGAGTATACACATATACACGAGTAATTGCGATGGCGATGGGATCACTGGGGATTGTTCTTTTTGGAGTACCTTCTAGCTTTTTTTGTATCTACTTTTTCTCCTCCTTTTTCTGTATATTTTTTTACCCATTCCGTTTTTTTGTCGTTATGCCAATTCCCCCCCCACTCCCGCCTTCCTGGGAGTTGCACGCATTTGCCCCCCACTTGCCGGTCTAGGGAGGGTTGAAGCCTATCACATGTCCCCTCCGATACATGTGGAGGCAGCCAGCTGCTTCTTTTTACCTGACAGCGAGGACTCTCATTGGGTGAGTGTAACGCGTGGGAGGATCATACTACCTCACCCAGATCCCTTCCTCGCTGAGCAGGCGCCCCGACCGACCTGTAGGAGTCGCTGTTTTACAATGACCAGGATCCACCCCACCGGCTTCCCACCCGCTGACACTGCCAATTGTGTCAGTATGGACGACCGACCAAGCCGGAGGTACCGCGGCAGCTGGATTCGATCCCACTGTCTCTACGGTGGTAGGTAGATGCTTAGTCCGCTGCGCTACCCGGCCGCCCCCTGGTAAGGTATATTCTATGTCTATTTTACCGAACCTGAAACATGTTTTTGTAGCGATCACAGTGTCGTATTTTACCGGACCTAAACCGTGCTTTTGGTAACGATCAGAGTTTTGAGTTAAAGCGACCCCCGCCCCCCCCCTTGATGATTTTGTGAAGACACATATGTACATGGTATATACCTTTGATTGGAAAGTATTTGGGGTTTCAGGTGGGCAACCCGAATGATTTGAGCATATTGCATATAACGTGTCATATCTCGCAATCTATGAAAAAAGACTGGATTCTTTTGGAAAGGGGCAATGTTTAGCGTGTAATAGTGCACAAACTACAGTATGTAGAAATTAACTGGTTAGTCAGTGATGGACTATGAACAATGCCTGTCAAATGAGCCAAACTACTGTCTCCATAGCTATAATACAGAACACACGATGGGTCTGCAAACATCGCTAAAATGGTCAACAACGCTGGTGCCATTGAGTAAAGATGGGGAAAAAGAGTGGCGCTCAATGAGTTAAAAGGTGCTGTTTGTAAGATTTCTGATTGTTTGGAATGTGGACCATGTAGACTCAACCACATACAAATGATGTTCAATAGGAACATACTTTAATCTTAATTTGTAGTTTCCCTCCAACACAGAGATTACGGTTCGGAATGTGCCAGAAGTCTCGGCACCTGGCAAAGCTACAGTATAGTTTGGCAATTGGTATACTGTATATCAACGCCACTTTCCAATAATGGTATTTTCTTTCGTTGATGCAGTGAAAATAGTACTGATTTCACTTTCTATGTTCCAAATGATTCCTGTAGGGCTTGGAGCAGCAGCAGCAGCAACAGTAGTAATTCACAGTCAATGCAAAGTCCATACATTAAACTGGGACACCATCGATGTGTGAAGTCCCAATTTCATCAATATACCTCTATAAAATACCTGGTATATCAATGATACATAAGCTGTCAGTTTACTTTGATTCACTCATTTGCATTTTAAACACACTGTACTCACTTGCACCGGGGGACACAGACAACAAAGAGATCTTTAAAGTGAAATAATGATCCACTACTGTGTGCTATTTTCACCTATTCCCATAATCCACCCTGAACACACACATACACACACACACACACACACACACACACACACACACACACACACACACACACACACACACACACACACACACCACCACCACCACCACCACCACCACCACCACTATTAAATAGTTGATCATTAAATGACAACCATGGCGCCATATTGTATGACAAAAAAGAAGAACATAAGAAGTCATAAGAACACTATGAATAAGGATACATGGGGGAAGGGGGACTTCTGAGATAATAATAAATTCTACGCCTCTCTGGCTTGAAAAGGATATGGGTAGCTGCGAGTGGTTAAAAAGAATATACGATCACTTGCATTGGTGGAAAATATACAAATTGAATTGCAATTGGTTGAGGAAACACAGAGAAAGAGTGGGCTTCACCTACCAGCCTGGTTTGTGGTAACGTTGAGTGTCACATACTGCTTGGCATGACCGCTGGCTCGGTCCGTGACTCCATTCACAGCCTCCAATGAGAAGCTGTAGTTGGCGTGTGACTGCAGGTCGGCCACCATCACCGAGGTGTTTGATAGGCGGATGCGGTGCGGCAGGAAACGTACGCCGGCACCGCATTCTTCCAAGCCCCGCCCCTCCGGCAAGACCCGCTGGCACAGGATGTTGTAGAGCACGTCCTTCCTGCCCCCCGTTTCCATGGGAACGGACCACTCCAGGAAGACACTGGTTTCATTGACGTTGGAGATGGCGTTACGGGGAGCAGAGGGAGGGCCTGTGAGGGGAGGGAGGATTATAAACATCATAACACACAACCACAACCACCACGACTACATCATAACACCACAACCACCACAACTACATCATAACACCACAACCACCACAACTACATCATAACACCACAACCACCACAACTACATCATAACACCACAAGCACCACAACTACATCATAACACCACAACCACCACAACTACATCATAACACCACAAGCACCACAACTACATCATAACACCACAAGCACCACAACTACATCATAACACCACAACCACCACAACTACATCATAACACCACAACCACCACAACTACATCATAACACCACAACCACCACAACTACATCATAACACCACAACCACCACAACTACATCATAACACCACAACCACCACAACTACATCATAACACCACAACCACCACAACTACATCATAACACCACAACCACCACAACTACATCATAACACCACAACCACAACCACCACAACTACATCATAACACCACAACCACCACAACTACATCATAACACCACAACCACCACAACTACATCATAACACCACAACCACCACAACTACATCATAACACCACAACCACCACAACTACATCATAACACCACAACCACCACAACTACATCATAACACCACAACCACCACAACTACATCATAACACCACAACCACCACAACTACATCATAACACTGTCCCCAACCAGAGAGAGAGAGATGGGGAGTGGCATTTTTAAGATAACGAACTGACAGCAAGCCAGTCGGGTTCTGACAGAGCAGGGAACACCATCGGGGAGAGAAAGGCGGCCCTCCTGATGGAGGGCTGGGGGAGGAGAGAGAGCGAGCTAGAGAGAGCGAACGACGAGAGAGAGAAAGAGACATTTCTTAGCTTTTCTTAGACTTTTGTTTTTCCTCCTTCATTTCATTCTGTATTAGACCTTTGTTTATGTAAATGAACTATCCTTTTTTATATAAACAGTCCGATTCACCGCACGATTATTCAAAATGCACCGGGGAATAGATAGCGGTGTCTCAGCCAGTAAGCCGTGGGAGTACGAATTCCACCACGAACGATTGCCTCGATGAAAAACAACACAACTCTTTTGCCTAAAGGATGCAGTTTGACACCATTTCATATTCTGCAACAATGTGCGTATGAGTTTTACAACTGAACTATCTGTGTAGTATAGCTACATGTAAACAAAGATGGACATAAATATGGACATGATCTCCGAGTACCAAAGTCTCATTTTTGATGTTGTTGCTGCTACTTAAATTAATCAAAGAAATTTTTTTAATGACACGCGTGGTGGTGTAGTGGTTAACACGGTTGCCTTTGATTGATTGATTGAAAACTTTATTAACAGATTGCAGAATGGGTACAGTACAGTACAGCTCAATACATACAATTGTTAAGGGGATGCAGACCAGAGAAAGACTTTCGTCTTGTTTACATCAGGGTCCCCCATTTTCAATTCATCGTAACATATATGACATACAGATAGACAGTACTGCTACATCTATACATTTATGACATACCAGATTTGCAAATACAGTACTGTTTGTGATACGAAAAGAGTCCAGAAAAGAAGTATATACATTTGACGTAGAAACTGTACATTGGAGGAGGTTGGGTAGGTGGGGGGGGGGGGGGGGGGGTACTGTACATCGGAGGTGGTTGGGTGGGTGGGGGAAGGTTGGGTAGGAGGGGTGGGTGGGGGACACTGTACAACTGTACAAGCAACACTGTACATTGGAATATTGACAAGACCATACTTGGTCATTTTTACTGTACATTGGAGGGGGTTGTGTTAGGACATTTACAGGGGCCAGTTTCGAATTGCAGTCTCCCGTAGGTGTTTTTTGAGAGTGTTTTTGAAAGTGGGTAGTGATTCACATTCCTTTACAGCTTTGGGTAGTGCG
>NC_140175.1:77270970-77273470 GCF_963971535.1 Notolepis coatsorum
AATACTCTTATCAACATGAGTCAACAAATGCTTGCTTTATGCAGCCATTTAACACAAAAGGATGACCCTCATGCATTGGAAATTTGCATCAAATTCAAAACAGAGTGATAATAATTTAAAACAATGAATAAAGTGTGCATGAAATAATAGGGGAAAAGAAAACGTTAGGAACTTAGTACATTCACCCACACCCCGCCCCCCCTCTCTCTCTCTCTCACACACACTCTCCCAGCTCTCTTTCTCCCCACCCCGCCCCCCCTCTCTCTCTCTCACACACATTCTCCCAGCTCTCTTTCTCCCCCCCCCCCCCCCCCCCTCCTCTTCTCTCTCTCTCTCTCTCTCATCTCTCTCTCTTCTCTCTCTCTCTCTCTCTCTCTCTATCTCTCTCTCTCTCTCTCTCTAATACCGTTAATACCGTTGTTAACTTTGACAGCCTTAGATATAATATATGATACATATGATATCCCACTTTGAGCTTAGCTGTCTGTCCATCTGTCCGTCTGTCCATCTGGTCTGTCTGTCCTGTTCGTCTGTCTGTCTGTCTGTTCGTCTGTCTGTCTGTCTGTACGTCTCTCTGTCTGTATGTACATCTGTCCGCCTGTCTGTCTGTCCCGTATGTCCGTCTGTCTGTCTGTCTGTCTGTCTGTCTATCCGTCTGTCCGTCTGTCCGTCTGTCCGTCTGTCCATCTGTCCGTCTGTCCATCTGTCCGTCTGTCCGGTCTGTCCATCCATATGTTCGTCTGTCTGTCTGTCTGTCTGTCTGTCTGTCTGTCTGTCTGTCTGTCTGTCTGTCTGTCTGTCTGTCCGTCTGTCCATCTGTCCGTCTGTCTGTCTGTACATCTCTCTGTCTGTCCGTCTGTCCTGTCTGTCTGTACGTCTCTCTGTCTGTATGTCCATCTGTCCATCTGTCCGCCTGTCTGTCTGTCCATATGTCTGTCTGTCCGTCTGTCTGTCCGTCTGTATGTCTGTCTGTCTGTACATCTCTCTGTCTGTTCGTCTGTCTGTCTGTCTGTTGAAAATATGCTTCATGAAACTTGAAAGGCGCTAGGCATATAGATAATCTACTCCACTACAAGCTATTCAAATGCACGCAGTAACCAGGAGTTAATAACACACGCACCCAACTGAAACATATAGTAGAGTTAAATGTTATAGTGCTAGATTTAAACAACTCAGCGGTTTTCAGAAGGATGAATACCTTTGCCTGCAACTTTCAAACAACTTTAATGTATTTTTCACACTTTTTCAGCAATCAAAGGCAGTGTGAATGGCGTTTAGTAAGGTAAGCTGATATCAGCTAAAAGACACACCATACACTTCAAACACAATATTTGCTAAAGACAGGTTAAATCTCCGGTAATGGTGAGCAGTCAAAATTCGACTAGCTATGGTGGCTAATAATAAAGCCATTTTGTTACTTTCGCTTCCTTTCTATCAATTAAAGGATTTTACGGACAGCAAAATATAAGAAACATTTATTAATACATTATATTATTTTCACATGCAGTTCACTAAATCTATCATCACTAGAAAACCTCACAGTCCTAACACTGAAGGTCTACAGTGGAGAAGAATGAGGAGAAAGAAACAGAGGCGATAGCGTGAGATAAAGAGATGACAGACACCACGACATCATGAGCACATGCTACAGTACGTGTCCTATAATATAGCCTGCCAACAGAAAGCCCGGTGGTACGTTCAACCTGCGGTGATCAGAAGGACGTTTCACAGATAAATCATATCCGGATCATTAGTCTCATTGCCTGGAGAGAGTGTGCATGTGCCGCAGGGCCAAACGTACAATTCAAAGCATGCTGGTTAAAGGAACAGTAAGTATGTTAACGTTCAACATGCGTTCAAAATAATTACTAGACAGCATGTAATGCTTATGGCAAGGTGGTTAGAGCATAATGCATACAAAGCCTTTTCATTTGCTTAAAGGTATTTGTATTTTCACCTGCTCCATCCCTCGACTTGCCCCAAGAAACGGGTCAACCGTGTCTAACAAGTCTGGCTGAACATGTTGATGCGCCTTAATTTAACCCACATCCAGGGTTTTATCAGCCCTATGGCACTAACACATACATAGGCTGAAGGGGAAATCAGGGCAATACTGAGTCTCAATTGACCTATCTCAAGCCCCGTCCCTCTTTTTTTTATCCTCAATCACAACTCCACTCGCTTCCCTCTGACAAACTATGTTTTAGATCAAGGAAGAGGGCAGGACTCAATTTGAATATTAACCACGGGAACGATTAGGATGAACATTTGTCAATGTTAGCACATGGCTTGTATTTCTCAGTCCAAACTAGGAGTATCTGAATAGGAGCTCATGGAGGAAGGAAACATGACACTCAACTAGGATCGCCAAGCGGGAAAGTGAAAACTCAAACACTTAAATGACGTGCTTGTGTTGTTTGTGTTTGAGTCAAACTCCATCCTGATTCCATGTGACTGATTGTTCTCCTCAATGGAGGGGAGGATACAGCATTGATTATTA
>NC_140175.1:77280970-77301352 GCF_963971535.1 Notolepis coatsorum
ACAAACATTCATTCTCAATATTTCTTTTTATCATATCTAAAATATGTAATATAAATAATTATTAGATCTAAAATATTTCATATAGTAAAATATTTTCAAACGTTCACATTTTGAAAACCTTCTGAATTGATTGTACTGAAAGTGAACCGACTTCATCCGTGACTAATCTGTGTTCTGAAGACTAATTTAAAAATGTTAGACAAGCAAATCAAGATATACCTCACTGTGCTACTCTGTGCTCCACTGGTCTATACCATTATGATGCTATTATGATGGCAATGCAGGTAATAAAGACTAGCTTGACCTTGAGAGAGAGTTTTGTCAGGTTGTACCATATTCTAGCACGTATGGTCCTCTGTAGCTCAATGGGTAGAGCCCATGGCACTCTGAGCAAGGCACCAACACTGCCAGGTAGTGATGCACGATATATCGGCCGCCGATATAATATCGGCCGAAATGGCAGTTTTTTTTTTACACATCGGTATCGGTCCGATATCAAGATTGGGCCGATATTAAAAAAATTCTTTTTACATGTTTTGGCCTTAAATAGTTTCAAAATATCAGTCATTTCTGAAAATAACTAAAAATAAAAATGATAAGTGATAAAAATAAAAGCGTTTTGGAAAATAGCTCTTTATTTGATTATCATAAAAAAGTGTTTTCTATACAGAGATATCGACATCGGTAAATATCGGTATCAGCCAGAACAGCAATATTAATATCGGTTATCGGTATCGCCCACAATCACAACTGCCAGGGTTAGGGGTTTGATTCCCACTGGGGCCATCCATACTGAAATACAATGCAGTCATTCAAAACACATTGTGATCAAGCAGTAGAAAGGGGCAAGAAAAATGCAGTCATTAATTAATTATTTCAATCATTCATCTGCTCTTTCTATTCTTATTAAGTGTTGGCAACAAATGTGTAGCAATATCGCTCATAGCATCACCGTAGTGAGATGAAAAACATTCTAAAAATAAACTTGCACAGAACCACAACTTTCTAAGGAAGAGCCATGGGGAAATACCATCGGCTTCCCACCCTCCAGAACATTTACAACAAGCAATGCAGGGGTAAGGCTAAGAGAATCATCAAGGAATCATCAAGCCACCCGAACAACTGCCTCTTTGAACTGCTGCGGTCAGGCAAGTGATACCGGAGTCTTAAGGCGAGCACAGAAAGACTCAGAAGAAGCTTCTATCCCCAGGCCATCAGGCTGCTCAACGAACAATAAACACTATGCAACAACCATCAAATGCACACAGCACACACATCCACACGCACACACTCACTTTAAACAAACAACACACTGCAGCACCCACTCTCCACACTTTAGATCACCTAAACACACTTTATATTTATTGGTAAAGGATTTGCACTACAACTCGTACACCTACTGTAAATTGTACCTAAATTGTACCTCATCCCATTCTGCTTTGCACTATATAGTATAGTATATTAGTACATTGTATATTGTATGGTAACTCAGTTACTTCTATTCTGCATCGAACATTGTACATATGTCTATACTGAACACTGTGACCAGAAATGAAATTCTGGCTCCAGGGGTGTCCCATGCAAGGGCTGATTGCAAGAGAAAGACAAAGAAGAAGCCGGGGAAGTTATTTGTTTTGACTAGCGCCTCGGAATCAATCGCAGCGGACAGCCATTTTGGATAATCATGCCGAATTAACGCCGGTACACACATTACAAAAACCTTTGTAAAACACACATTTTCCGTGGGATTATTATCAACTTTGGACCTGTACTAGATAAGACTTCCGGCTATGGAACCGTTATGTTTTACAGCTCCTACCACTCAGTTGGAACTTAAAAACAGGCATCTGGCAACAAGTAAGCAGAAATGTGAGTAAACAAAACTTTTACTTTAGTGTGTTCAAACCTCTGTAACTCTATTTCATTAGCACTCAGAGAGATTCTGCCTGTTGTTGGAAGACAATTCAGAATGTATCCTTTCAAAATAGACCAGACTCATGCATGTGTATAAGGATAAAGTATAATAAATCACAAATGACTTTGGGTATGCAATCGTCAGGCGTGTTATGCAAAACTATAGCCCCATTTTTGCCCGATGCTTAAGTAGTTAATGTCTTAAGTAGTTAATACTATAGGCTATATAAACATTAGACATGTGGGCGTCTGGGTAGTGTATGTAAAAGCACTCGCAGAGAGTTCAACCTCGGCAGCAGTACCTCTGGCTTGGTCAGTTGTCCCTATAAACACGATTGGCAGTGTTCACCAGTGGGAAGCAAGTGAGGGTATGAGTCCTGGTCGTTGCATGCAGTGAAACTCCTCTCTGCCAGGTGAAAAGAACACCCTCCACCGACCAACAGAGGGTAATGAAATGACCTGGATCACGATACACTCTGGGAATTGGAATACCAACTAAATTGGGGGAAGAAATATATACAGTATATATACAGTATATATGAATGTCATTAGTAATCTAAGGAATCTCTGTGTGCATGTCTGCATGTCAGCATGTCTGCGTGTCTATGTGCGTGTGTGTCTCTAGAATATCATATCTCAAGAACCTTTCATTCTATCAACTTTACACTCAGTGGGTATATTTCTGACGACCCAGGGGGGTGCAGTGTTGAATTTGGTGCCATTTGGCCAGATATTCTGAGAACCGGCAATCCAAAGCACACACATCCAAGCAATGAATACTAGGTGCTGGACGGGGAAAAAAACACTAGAGGAATTGAAAATAAAGACGGCACATTAATGGTATCATCACTACGTGATGTCTCCAGCATTTGCTCTTCTTCAGAGCTGCATTCATGTGTAGAAGGGCAATAAAATGGGCTGCCCAATTGTCAATTAAATCAACCGCAGTTGATAAAATCCTATGAAGATTAGAATTATAATCAGGTTGTCTTTAGTTGATGAGCATTCAGTCTAGTTCATTCATGTTCCATTTTCCCAGTGCTAAAGAGAGAAGGACAGGCCATTAGATCCCTGAACCTGATGCTTAACGCTTAATGCTTTAATGGTTTAATTGTCTTAAAGACACACACACACACACACACACACACACACACACACACACACACACACACACACACACACACACACACACACACACACACACACACACACACACACACACACACACACACACACACACACACACACACACACACACACACACACACACACACACACACACACACACACACACACACACACACACACACACACACACACACACACACACACACACACACACACACACACACACACACACACACACACACACACACACACACACACACACACACACACACACACACACACACACACACACACACACACACACCACCTGCAGTGAGATTAGCTATGGTCATGGCTGAGTAAAGAGCTCATTCTGGATGCAACCTGGGCAGTGTGTGTGTGTGTGTGTGTGCGTGCGTGTGTGTGTGTGTGTGTGTGTGTGTGTGTGTGTGTGTGTGTGTGTGTGTGTGTGTGTGTGTGTGTGTGTGTGTGTGTGTGTGTAGTAGGGGGTGGAATCAAACTGCTGGCTGATAGTTCGATCAACTTCACACTATTGCTGAGGACCCAAGGGAGTGCAGTGTTGAGTGTGAAGTGGACCGGATGAGAGGTTCTGGAGAGCGCTGCAGGCAGCACTTCTGGGTGCCGAGCAATCGGGCATGTGCTCCGAACGGCCACACCCCAAACGGGGACCTCCCCCATTAACACTAATCTAGTTTGAATTGGGCTTAGTGTAAACAAATTGAAGGGACCAACAGTACTGTGATATGGGAGATGAATCCTGGGTATTTATCAGTTTTGATTGATTGATTGAAAAGTTTATTAACAGATTGCAGAATGGGTACAGTACAGTACATCTCAATACATACAATTGTTAAGGGGATGCAGACCAGAGAAAGACTAAGTAAGTAAGTAAGTAACACTTTATTCATATAGCACCCTTCCCAGCACGAATGCACAGAGTGCTTCAAAAGTTTAAAAACAAAGAAGAAAATGAACAAGGAAATTCATAAAAACATACAATGTAAAAACGGTGTAAAAACAGTGCTTCACAAGTTTAAAAAACAAAAGAACAGGTAAATTCATAAAAACGATCGGGGGGGTTTCAAAATAAAAGAGCGACGTCTAAAGCACTGGAAATACGTTTATTTTGTACATTATCTAACGATAAAACGAACCTAAACTAACGTTACAACTAACCTAAAGTTACTTTAGGTTCGTGTTAATGTTAGATAATGTACAAAATAAACGTATTTCCGGTGCTTTAGACGTCGCTCTTTTATTTTGAAACCCCCCGACCGGAAGTATAGTAGATGCTTCGTTATCTGCTTTAGTGTCCGGTTCTGTGTTTGTTGGTTTTCGTTAGCTAGCAGCATATCAACACCAGCCATGGGAATACTGTTTTCTAAATTGTGGAGGCTTTTAATCGTCAAGGTAAGAGGATTTGAAGGCGTGGTATCCATAAACTTCAATCGGTTCGGATCCTTTCAATGAAATGAAAATGTAAACAAACAGTGGCGTCACGTTAGAAAGTAGCACTGTGTTGCGTGAAATCACTGAGCCCAGAGACGAGTGGTTCGGCAAAAAATTATTCCGAGTATATTTGCTTAGAAAACGTAAATGTCGAATTCAATTATCTTTTATTTCTCCACGTGGTAAATACACAGGTCACAACATGTTTACAGGAATGTTTTGGAGTTGTATTTGGAGTGTATTTCGGGACTGTAGGGAACTTCAGGGTTAAGGACTGCCCCACTTCCAGTGATGAAGCTAAGCTATGCTAACGGTGCGGGCGTTCCCTAAGCCTAATGCATGCACAGAGACAAAAAAGGTATGTATCTTCTTGTCTAACTCCAGGGAAGATGTTAAATAAGCTAATTTCCCAACATTTTGGAGTTTTCCTTTAAGATAATTAGGTGACCATTCTCTGTCACTATATTCAGGTCGCATTAATAGTTTAACGCTCCTGTGTTCAGATCAAGTTTCAAGTTTCAAGTTTCTTTAATAGTTATCATACAGAAGTACAGAATACTTTTATACAAAATGCTTCTTACTGTTACGCTCCAGAGACTAACGTTTTCCTAATCCGGTGCTGACCTGTAAACTAGGTGATAAATGTCTTGGGATTTATAGTCATAACATTTTCACCTTTTAAACCAATGCTGCCATCTACTGACAACAGAAAGTGTTGTGTATAACGTTAAGTTGATTAGAGAGGCTACCCGCACTTGTAAACACCGTCGCCCAAAACACATTCTAGAGATTACCACTTTTTACTGGTACATACGTTCATATCTAATAGTCTTTAGATGACTAAATATTAGGGATGCTCGATATTGGCTTTTTTACCGATACCGATATACCGATATTGTCCAACTCTTAATTTCCGATACCGATATCAACCGATATCACATTTTAATGCCGATATTGGCCGATAATATCGGTAGGCCGATAATATCGGACATCATTTCTATAGAAATGTAAAAAAATTTAAATAAATTTTTTTAAAACCGATACCGATATTTTCCGATATCACATTTTAATGCCGATATCGGCCAATAATATCGGTAGGCCGATAATATCGGACATCCCTACTAAATATACATGAATACTCATGAAATTTGATATATATATTCTAAAATAAGTATAATTTCACTTCCCCTACCTGTCGACATGAAATTCTGAAACGCTGACAGCAAAAAAATGCCTGGATGTCGCGCAAAATGGGGCGTGACCGAATTTGGTTTTGGCCGTTCCCAGACAAAGAGTGACGAGATTGGTCTACGTTCCATTACGTGGCCAAATGCCAACCTGAACAGGTGGGTTTTTAGCTGCCCTTTGAACGAGTCCACAGAGGGGGAGGCTCTCAAGACCTGGGGAGCTCATTCCTGAGCCTAGGGGCCACAGAGGGGGAGGCTCTCAAGACCTGGGGAGCTCATTCCTGAGCCTAGGGGCCACAGAGGGGGAGGCTCTCAAGACCTGGGGAGCCCATTCCAGAGCCTAGGGGCCACAGAGGGGGAGGCTCTCAAGACCTGGGGGAGCTCATTCCAGAGCCTAGGGGCCACAGAGGGGGAGGCTCTCAAGACCTGAGGGAGCTCATTCCAGAGCCTAGGGGCCACATAGGGGGAGGCTCTCAAGACCTGGGGAGCTCATTCCAGAGCCTAGGGGCCACAGAGGGGGAGGCTCTCAAGACCTGGGGGAGCCAATTCCAGAGCCTAGGGCCCACAGAGGGGGAGGCTCTCAAGACCTGGGGAGCTCATTCCACCAGGAGGCCCTGATCAGAAGACCTCAGGGACCGGCTGGTTCACCACCAGGAGGCCCTGATCAGAAGACCTTGAATTGGATCTTGAACTGCTCCAGCTGAACTGGCTGGCGATGTTGAGAACCATGTTGAGATTGGACATGCCGACGTGCTGTTGACGTGCTCTTTACGACATGTCTTCCACATGTTCTGCTGCAAACTAGAGCAGGATGTACTGTGCCCATGACTTAACTCAATGATGCATTGAAAATGGCACGCACGCATTCCTTATTGATTCTGGAAAGCATCTCATCCGGAAAACCCAAAGTTTACACGTCACGTCATTGACCTAAATAGAGCATCACCAACCTGTTCAGCCTGCGCTGCGCTGTGAGCCACCGTGGCCTGCCTCCAGAGAGCTCCCTGCTTTCATGGAAAGAGCTTCTCTCCGCTGAATGAAACACACTATCAATATTTCATTTTGTGTGTGTGTGTGTGTGTGTGAGAGAGAGAGAGAGAGAGAGAGAGAGAGAGAGAGAGAGAGAGAGAGAGAGAGAGAGAGAGAGAGAGAGAGAGAGAGAGAGAGTGTGTGTGTGTAAGATGGAAAGGCAAGAAGCACTTCTGGGAACTGCAGTTTACCCAACAAGCACTCAGGAAGCACTTTAGTTGTCATGACAGCAGCGCCATGTTGAGATGATGGCAAGAGAGAGACAGAGAAGAGAGAATGAGAGAGATGCCTGTGATAGGTGCCAGTAGTACTTCCCGGTAGGAAGGAGATATGAAAAGATGAATGGCTGTTCTTCCCGTCTATGAGGACAGAAGGATAGAACCGATTTCATATTTCAGGAACCCATGAAAATAGTGAGACCTGTTTAGGGATGGGAATCGAGAATCGGAATCGATTGGGAACCGGTTCCTAATTGTCAGATTCCTGGAATCGCATGCCTCCGTGACTATCGATACCTCTTATCAATGCCATGTTTTTCCGCCAGTTGCGCATTTAAAAACAATAACGCTAGCACCACGCATGCATCCATAGCAGACTATTTGATTCCTTGACTAGGAAAACCTAAAGGGATCGATTTTGCGACCGTTTTGTGTGTGCAGTGAAAACTGAAAGTGCTTTGCATCCTAGTCATTAATTTACATGGTAATGTAACATTAGCCGCTAGCTAGCTAAATAGCCATGCTCATTGCAGAGAGAGACAAGTCAAGTCAAGTCAAGTCAAGTCAAGAGTTTTAATTGTCACGGCATACAAGTATACAATGAAATGCGGGTGGTCTTGCCCGCGACGATGTGCAATACAGTGGTACAACATAATAGAATCCAATAAAAAAACAGTGGTACAACATATAATAGAATCCAATAAAAAACCAACATTGTGCAATAAACAGGTAACAGGTAACATGGTGTGACATCTCGGTATCTGTACATAGTATTTACAGAGCATATAGGACATGCTAGGTAGCTTTAGTAGTGCAATACACTGTTCCTGTTGTTATACTAATTTAAAGTGGCCTTTCCTCTTGGCCATAAGTGTGCGTGTGTGCGGCGTGAGTGTGTGCCCGCTCGTGTTAAAGTGGCTGCTAGTGTGTGAGCGTGCACAGCGTGCGTGTCGTGTGTGTGCTCGTGTGTGCTTGTGTGTGGATAGTTCAGTGTTCTGTGGCACTCAATGTTCATTGTTCAAGGCTCTGATGGCCTGGGGGAAGAAGCTGAGCCGAAGCCTCTCTCTCCTAGTAGCTGGGGTTCGCAGGCGTCTGCCTGACCTCAGCAGCTGGAACAGGCTGTTATTGGGGTGGTGGGGGTCTTTCATTATTCTGCAGGCTCTGGATTTGCACCTCTTGTTTTTTTTTTTTTTTATTGATCTTTTTCCCCCTCCATTTTCCTCCGATTTTCTCCCATCCCAATGTTAGTCGTATGCCAATTCCCAGTCCCTTCCTGGTCGCTGCGCACTTACCCCCCACAGTCAGATCATCTGGGAGAGTGGAGGCTACCACGTGCTTCCTCCGACACACGTCCAGCCAATTACCGCTTCTTTTCACCTGGCAGCGCGGATTCTCATCGAGAGGGCGTAGCGTGTGGGAGGCCCACACTATCCCCCTCAAGTCCTATCCGCGCTTAGCAGGCGCCCCGACCGAACTGTAGGAGTCGCTGTTTACAACGACCCGGACCCACCCCGCCAGCTTCTCCCACCCTCTAATACAGCCAATTGTATTAGTGCAGACGGCCAGCCAAGCTGGTGACAACCCCGGAGCTGTGAGCTGGACTCGAACAGGCGAATCCAGCTCACAGCTCCGGGGTTGGTGACGAACGCAATCTCCGCTCGGCCACCTAACCGCCCTTGCACCTCTTGTTGTATAGAACCTGCAGGGGAGGTAGCGCAATACCCGTGGTACGCTCGGCTGAGCGCACCACTCTCTGTAGGGCCTTCTTGTCCTGTGCCGTGCTGTTTCCATACCAGGCAGTGATGTTTCCGGTCAAGATGCTCTCTACAGCTCCTGAGTAGAAGGACTGGAGTATCTTCCCCGATACTCTGAACTTCCTTAACTGTCTCAGGTGGTAGAGGCGCTGCTTCGCTTTCTTTACTACTGTGTCTATGTGTGTTGACCATGTCAGATCCTCTGAGATGTGGACCCCCAGGTACTTAAAGCTGCTCACCCTGTCCACGGTAGCCCTGTTAATCATCAGTGGTGTGTGTGTCTCCTGCTGTCCTCTCCTATAATCCACAATCAGCTCCTTGGTTTTACCAATGTTCAGGAGCAGGCTGTTGTCCTGGCACCAGCGTTCCAGTACCTCAACCTCCTCCTGGTAGGCCTTCTCGTCGTTGTCCGAGATCAGCCCCACCACCACCGTGTCGTCTGCGAACTTCACTATGGAGTTGGAGCTGAACTTGGCCACACAGTCGTGTGTGTAGAGTGAGTACAGCAGGGGGCTTAGAACACAGCCCTGGGGGGACCCGATGCTCAGGGTGATGGTGTTGGAGGTCTGACCCCCCACCCTGACCGCCTGGGGTCTTTCACTCAGAAAGTCCAGTACCCAGGCGCTCAGGGCGGAGCTCAGACCCAGCTCGATCAGCTTGTCCACCAGTCTGGTGGGGACTATGGTGTTGAACGCTGAGCTGTAGTCAATGAACAACAGTCTCACATAGCCCCCCTTCTGACGGTCAAGGTGGGAGAGAGTGCTGTGCAGTACCTGGGAGACCGCGAGAGACAGAGAGAACACTGAGCTGGCACGGGTGGGGGCTCGGGGGGGAGGGAGCCGTCTGTGTGTGTGTGCGCGGGCGACATCAGAGGAGGTAGAAGCCTCGGAATTTCGGTAGGTGAATTGCTTTCCTAGATGTTACTTATGTGTCAGTTATGTTTTTACTTTTAACCTTTATTTATACAGGTAGGTTATTGCTAACAAATTCTCTTTTGCAATAACGACCTGTTGAATGCAACTACCGTTCAATAGATTAAATTAGTTCTCAAATACATTATTTTATATTATTATATAGTGTATAGTTAATAATTCTTTTACAGTTTTTCTTATTTTTCTGACATGGGGCTCAACAATAAATGATAAATGACTATCAGAGATGTCAAGTTGCATGTTGTTATTCTAACCAGCTTAGTTCTGTTGCATTTCCAATTTATTTATTTAAATTATAAATGTATCAAGAATCGATAAGGGAATCGATAAAGAATCGGATCGATAAGCAGAATCGATAATGGAATCGCATCAATACAATCTTATCAATTCCCATCCCTAGACCTGCTGGTACTCTTAGTGCTTTTGAGTTTGGGTTAGGGTTAGGAAAATATGAAAATAGTGAAAGATCCGGTAACACTTTATAATAACACTCAGTTATAAGACCTTTATAAGATATTTGTAGATAATGAACTAATCATGAACAAATAATTTATATACATCCGTAAATTATTATTAAATCATTTATGTTATATTTGTATAACATTTACAAATTAGTTCTACATTATTTATAACTCATTATCAACATTGTTTGTACTTGATTTGTTCATCATTAAATAATGTTGTTTAATGTGTAGTAACACATTTGTAGATGCTTTGAAAAATGGATATGAAAAAATTACTATACTGTACCTCCATTTATTTGTTCATGATTTGTTAATACATTCATAAAACATCTATAAATCATTTGCAGATGCTATTGTATGCCCTAATCTAAAGTGAAGCCTATTCATCATTAACAAATGTCTAAGTTTGTTTATTTGTGGACTTTTATGAATACACACGAAGCAATTACCAGACTTGTCTTTTCATGTTTAACAAATGATTTGTTAAGACATTCATAAAACATCTATAAATAATTTGCAGATGCTATTGTGTGCCATAATCTATCTATAGTCCTAAAAAAAGGAAACTATAAAAGAAGGAAGGGTCATTACCTCACTGTGTAGCGCATGAATTGTGAACAGTTCGTCTGACATTCAGTTAAATGGTATCGCCATCTCCTCTTCATTTAAAAGGGTTATTACCTCGGATATCAGAATCCTCTGCAATTTGTTACATTGTTAACTAGCTAACGTTTGATATATTGGTTGATGTATATTTTCTCAAATAGCTTGTATATTTTGCTTGTCTCCCTGCATCTCCCATAGGCTTCAATACTAGAACTGGTACCAACCAGGGCATAGGATGTGGTGTTCTGATGTAATGACCAAAATGGGGTGGATCTTTCCATATAGGCATCACTTCTAGAAAAGGTTTTAGGACGTTATGTCGTCTACGATGAGCTAGTCAAGATGAGAAGCATGTTCAGTCACAGACTCATTTCCCCCCGACACTCAACTAACCGCCTTGGCCAGTCCTTCATACCGGCGGCCATCAGGCTCCACAACAGTGGGCAGGGCAGGGACCGCTGCCAGACATTGAAGTACTAGGAACTACTATCACTGACTACCTAAACGGACAACGTATAACGTACAAAGTATATCACACCATATGTACCTTATGCATACTGTACCGGTATATACTGTATACTTACTTAATCATAGCATATATTTAGTCTATTGTAACTATATTTATTGTAATGCAAATAGAACTGAGAGGGCATACACACCCTCATCTGCACCTTGACTTATTTGCACTGCCTACTTTCTCATATGTGCATACTCAGAGTTAATTATATTGTTATATTGTTTACACTGCCTATTTTTATTTCCCCACTGTACTATAATTTTATGACCTGTATCATGTCTTCTACTATCACCAACCATGTATCTGTACCTCCCCCCTCCCTCATGCTGCTATGATGCCTGAATTTACCCAAGGGGATCAATAAAGGAATATCTTATCTTATCTTAACTCATTCAACGCCAATCACGGAAAAAGTCGGGTTAACTCGCCAACCGTTCAGCGCCAATCACGAGCAAAGTCGGGTTTTAATCGTTATTTCTTTTATTAGCTATAGCCATTCATTTTCATCCATCCAGCCTGATGTTATCATTGGGAATGGGTCTGAGCTTGCAAAATGGCAAATACCGCCACCTACGCCTTCCAGCAGGTATTGCACTCTATTAGAAATGGTGTAGTTTCTTTTCAGGGCCGATCTGAGCTGTGCGGGCAGGGTTTAAATACTCAGACGAGGTAGGCCTTACAACTATGGCATGGAACAGTAACCCCGCCCGCCCGTTCATGTGTAACGCTCGGTAATGTGGGACGAACCTCCACGAGCAGTATTTGGAATGCCGATCAGATAATTGGATTATTTCTTTTGCATTACATCACATACCAGGTAAGGACTCTATATATAAAATCTTGCGTTGATCTGATATTTCTTTCTACCGCGATCGCGGCTGTCTGTGTGTGTGTGTGTGTATGGCTGTGTGCCGTTGGGTGCAGGAGGAGACTGGGGGAGCCTCGCGCTACGAGGGCCATTTAATTCTTGCATGAGGAAGGATAATAATGATAATCTAGCGTTGATTTCAGGAAGATTCAATAATAAGGCGAAAAATTACAACGTGTTTAGTGTATTCTAAAGGGCTATTATTGCGTCTTTTCCTGGGATTACTAAGAATCACCAAAACTATATTCATATTCAAAACGGTACAAAACGGAAATGTACGGATGAAAAAACTATCCGTTTTGTACATGTTGACTGGAAGCAACTCACTGACAATCAACAGGTGTATTAGACCCATAGCTATAATATAAGATATATTTTAAGCACTTGCAAATCTCGCAGTCCCCCCATTGATTAAAGCGGTGGCGTACTAGTGCCCTCTGGCGCATTAAGCGATGGCGCAGAATGAGTTAATAATCAAACATTTCTATTGTGATATCTGATAAAGTGCTCCAGCATTTTAAGTGGTGGATCCTTTTAGTGCACATAGGTGGCAAAAAGATGTTAAGAAAATTTGCAACAGAGAGAATCTATTTTTGTGGAGACGGGTCTGGTAGTGTGAGACTACTGTATTGCTAAATTAATTTGAAATGTACTGGAATAACAGAGACTGCACATATGTCCTCACAGTTTACAGCTGGAACCATCTCTCATGAATTGCATGAAGCATAAAGTTGCATAAAGCAATATTATTTATAATACAGGCAATAGAGCAGTCGGCACCCCAACGATAGGTGCACTTACAGGTCATCACAGGTGAAACAATAGCCAATCATACAGAGCCAAGATGAAAAACAATATCTCCTTTCACCTCCCGGCCACTCCGCCACTGAGGCGCACACACAGGGAGAGGCTCAGGAAGAATTATTATCCCAGTCCAATAAGGTGGTCCTGCAGGTCAATAAACTATATGGTGCTTTTGCTGTTGTGTTGTTGGACACTAGCAGAGATTTAATAACTTCAAATTAGATTGGCTGGTCCAACATCAAGTGGGTCGGCCCATCTGGCATTTCCCCAAGTTGCTTGATGGCCAGTCCCGTGCCTGTTAGCAATACAATTTCTCTGTGCATAAGGTAAATGCTCTGAGAAGTTATGGCACTCACAAGTACATAAGGCAGCCCTTTCTGTCTGCCTCTGCTCTTGGATATTCACTTGTGAGTGTTGGAAGCAATGGTAATGACTATAATAGAGGCTAATGTAATTCAAATGACCATAATCCTTGAAAGTGGGAGGACCAAAAGTCCCCTGGCCCCTCCTTTCCTGGTGCCAATGATCCTGGCACTTCCAGTATGTTAGGTTTAGGAGAACATGAAAATAGTGAGACATCCTGCTCCTTCCAGTACTTTGAGTTTGGGAGCGCAAACATGTATGTTGTGCATATCAGATAAAAAAAACAAGTAACTCCCAAAGGGTAAAAAAAATTAAACCTTGCCCTCTTGAAATTATCCAGCAAATTCTGAGTGGATTAGGCAAGGTAGCGGTATTTACTGAACTGATGACAGACCGCCCAGGTCTTCAAATCAATTAAAACACAACGACTGATGTATGTTTCTTGAGGTAACAGCTTGAATGATATTCAATCAGAAAATGTTAAATGTTTGGAGGGATTACTGTCGACTATAACTAGGCCCGCACAGAATCCATGGACAAAAGTATAATTAACAACTAAAATTAAAATTTAACAAAAACTGAGTATGACTACTGTAATCTCTAACCCATTGACTGGTGCAGATGCAAAAACCCTGGAATTTGATAGCTTAAGACCTTTCAGCCCTGTGACTCATACTCAACATTTTCAGGCCAACTCTGGGCACACAGAGATGTGGTGTCAAAACACCATATCTGTATGATCAGATCTCAAAACGCACATTGAGATGATAACTGTAACAAGGTGTGTGGGTGTGTGTGTGTGTGTGCGTGTGTGTGTGTGTGTGTGTGTATGTGTGTGCGTGCGTGCGTGTGTGCGTGCGTGCGTGCGTGCGTGCAAGCGTGTGTGTGTGTGTGTGTGTGTGTGTGTATGTGTGTGCGTGCGTGCGTGCGAGCGTGCGTGCGTGTGCCCCCGCACTGGAGACATTTAAGTTCCGACTAAAAACTCACTTTTACTCCCTAGCCTTCAATAAACCCTGATTTTCCCACACCCTAACTCACACAATTTTATCTTGCCCCCTCCCCCTTGTATCTGTTCTTGTGTTCTTCTATTCCCTGTGTGCTATATTGTACTTTGTGCTACTCTATCTGTGTTGGCCTACTGTTGTCCTATTATCTGACTGTACTGTCTTGTCCTGCTGTGCCTTTTTGTATTTATGTATTATGAATTTTATGCTTTGACTCTACAGCACTTTGGTTGGCTCTTGCGTTTTTAAACGTGCTTTATAAATGACTTGACTTGTGTGTGTGTGTGCTATGCCTGCCACCCTGATCTCTCAACCAGCACAACCACCCTAAGGCTCCCACAATGCAACAGTGAACCACTCGAACGCTATCCCATCAACTCCCTCGGGGTGAGAGTGGAGGGCTTCCTGACATCCCTGGGCTGGAACCTCGTTTTCCAACAATGAGTCGCTGCCGTGACCGGATCCAGTTTGACATGTGCTGCCATGACGACTGACAGGCGGGTCAACACAGAGGAGGATCATGGGAGCCCGAGCTCCGGCACAGAAGTGTTGTCATGGGAATTCCATTCCCCAATCCCATAGAGACAATCTGACGGCACTCGTCACAATCGTATGTTCTAGAATTCTCGAATTTTTTTATTCCAGCGTTGGATAATCACAGAATGAGCGTCTTTTAAGTCAATGATGTTCTTTCAAGTTCTTTTAACACAGCTTTAAATTCCTCCTCCCTCCCCCTTTGTTTCAACTTCATCCTCTGGTTTCTCTCAGTGTTCTCCCCCTCCCCCACTCTGCTTCTCGCTCTCCTCCCTCTGTTTCTCCATGCTTGCTCTCATGGCCGTCTCATCGCACCATTTTCCTCAGTCACATGAATTCAACCCAACCCAAATTCCCAACATTCCATAGAGCCATCACTCCAGGCCCAGTCAGTTCAACTCACATCTGTGAGTCTCTCTCTCTCTCTCTCTCTCTCTCTCTCTCTCTCTCTCTCTCTCTCTCTCTCTCTCTCTCTCTCTCTCTCTCTCTCTCTCTCTCTCTCTCTCTCTCTCTCTCTCTCTCTCTTTCTCTCACTCTCTCTCTCTCTCTCTCTCTCTCTCTCTCTCTCTCTCTCTCTCTCTCTCTCTATTCCACCTCCTTATCATTTACTCTCGCCCTCCTCTTTCTCTGCCTCTCTTCTCCACCGACTCTCTCTTTATAATCCCTCTCTCAATCAGCAGTCTCCTTTCTCTCCCCTCTCTAGCTCTGCCTCTTTGTTCAGTCCTTTGCCATGTATCTCCTCATCTTCCACGTGTCTCCCTCTGTCTGCAATTCCAGAACTCCCTTAACCTCGAAGTCCAGGCATCCACCCATCCATCCATCCATCTAACCATCCATCCATCCATCCATCCATCCATCCATCCATCCATCCATCCATCCATCCATCCATCCATCCATCCATCCGTCCATCCATCCATCCATCTAACCATCCATCCATCTAACCATCCATCCATGATCTAACCATCCATCCATCCATCCGTCCGTCCATCCATCCATCCATCCATCTAACCATCCATCCATCCATCCATCTACCCATCCATCCATCAATCTAACCATCCATCCATCCATCCATCCATCTAACCATCCATCCATCCATCCGTCCATCCATCCATCTAACCATCCATCCATCCATCCGTCCATCCATCCATCTAACCTGGCTGGTTGTCTCTGTCCTCTCCTCACAGTCTCTCAGGGCTGGTTGTCTCTGTCCTCTCCTCACAGTCTCTCAGGGCTGGTTGTCTCTGTCCTCTCCTCACAGTCTCCCAGGGCTGGTTGTCTCTGTCCTCTCCTCACAGTCTCTCAGGGCTGGTTGTCTCTGTCCTCTCCTCACAGTCTCTCAGGGCTGGTTGTCTCTGTCCTCTCCTCACAGTCTCTCAGGGCTGGTTGTCTCTGTCCTCTCCCCACAGTCTCTCAGGGCTGGTTGTCTCTCTCCTCACAGTCTCTCAGGGCTGGTTGTCTCTGTCCTCTCCCCACAGTCTCTCAGGGCTGGTTGTCTCTCTCCTCACAGTCTCTCAGGGCTGGTTGTCTCTCTCCTCACAGTCTCTCAGGGCTGGTTGTCTCTCTCCTCACAGTCTCTCAGGGCTGGTTTTCTCTGTCCTCACAGTCTCTCAGGGCTGGTTGTCTCTGTCTCTCTCCTCACAGTCTCTCAGGGCTGGTTGTCTCTGTCCTCTCCTCACAGTCTCTCAGGGCTGGTTGTCTCTGTCCTCTCCTCACAGTCTCCCAGGGCTGGTTGTCTCTGTCCTCTCCTCACAGTCTCTCAGGGCTGGTTGTCTCTCTCCCCACAGTCTCTCAGGGCTGGTTGTCTCTCTCCCCACAGTCTCTCAGGGCTGGTTGTCTCTCTCCTCACAGTCTCTCAGGGCTGGTTGTCTCTCTCCTCACAGTCTCTCAGGGCTGGTTGTCTCTGTCCTCACAGTCTCTATGGGCTGGTTGTCTCTGTCCTCACAGTCTCTCAGGGCTGGTTGTCTCTCTCCTCACAGTCTCTCAGGGCTGGTTTTCTCTGTCCTCTCCTCACAGTCTCTCAGGGCTGGTTGTCTCTGTCCTCTCCTCACAGTCTCTCAGGGCTGGTTGTCTCTGTCCTCTCCTCACAGTCTCTCAGGGCTGGTTGTCTCTGTCCTCTCCTCACAGTCTCTATGGGCTGGTTGTCTCTGTCCTCTCCTCACAGTCTCTCAGGGCTGGTTTTCTCTGTCCTCACAGTCTCTATGGGCTGGTTGTCTCTGTCCCCACAGTCTCTATGGGCTGGTTGTCTCTGTCCTCACAGTCTCTATGGGCTGGTTGTCTCTGTCCTCACAGTCTCTCAGGGCTGGTTGTCTCTGTCCTCACAGTCTCTCAGGGCTGGTTGTCTCTCTCCTCACAGTCTCTCAGGGCTGGTTGTCTCTCTCCTCACAGTCTCTCAGGGCTGGTTGTCTCTCTCCTCACAGTCTCTCAGGGCTGGTTGTCTCTGTCCTCACAGTCTCTCAGGGCTGGTTGTCTCTCTCCTCACAGTCTCTCAGGGCTGGTTGTCTCTCTCCTCACAGTCTCTCAGGGCTGGTTGTCTCTGTCCCCACAGTCTCTCAGGGCTGGTTGTCTCTCTCCTCACAGTCTCTCAGGGCTGGTTGTCTCTCTCCTCACAGTCTCTCAGGGCTGGTTGTCTCTCTCCTCACAGTCTCTCAGGGCTGGTTGTCTCTCTCCTCACAGTCTCTCAGGGCTGGTTGTCTCTGTCCTCTCCTCACAGTCTCTCAGGGCTGGTTGTCTCTCTCCTCACAGTCTCTCAGGGCTGGTTGTCTCTGTCCTCTCCTCACAGTCTCTCAGGGCTGGTTGTCTCTCTCCTCACAGTCTCTCAGGGCTGGTTGTCTCTCTCCTCACAGTCTCTCAGGGCTGGTTGTCTCTGTCCTCTCCTCACAGTCTCTCAGGGCTGGTTGTCTCTCTCCTCACAGTCTCTCAGGGCTGGTTGTCTCTCTCCTCACAGTCTCTCAGGGCTGGTTGTCTCTCTCCTCACAGTCTCTCAGGGCTGGTTGTCTCTCCTCACAGTCTCTCAGGGCTGGTTGTCTCTCTCCTCACAGTCTCTCAGGGCTGGTTGTCTCTGTCCTCTCCTCACAGTCTCTCAGGGCTGGTTGTCTCTCTCCTCACAGTCTCTCAGGGCTGGTTGTCTCTCTCCTCACAGTCTCTCAGGGCTGGTTGTCTCTCTCCTCACAGTCTCTCAGGGCTGGTTGTCTCTCTCCTCACAGTCTCTCAGGGCTGGTTGTCTCTCTCCTCACAGTCTCTCAGGGCTGGTTGTCTCTCTCCTCACAGTCTCTCAGGGCTGGTTGTCTCTCTCCTCACAGTCTCTCAGGGCTGGTTGTCTCTCTCCTCACAGTCTCTCAGGGCTGGTTGTCTCTCTCCTCACAGTCTCTCAGGGCTGGTTTTCTCTCTCCTCACAGTCTCTCAGGGCTGGTTGTCTCTGTCCTCACAGTCTCTCAGGGCTGGTTGTCTCTCTCCTCACAGTCTCTCAGGGCTGGTTGTCTCTGTCCTCTCCTCACAGTCTCTCAGGGCTGGTTGTCTCTCTCCTCACAGTCTCTCAGGGCTGGTTGTCTCTGTCCTCACAGTCTCTCAGGGCTGGTTGTCTCTGTCCTCACAGTCTCTCAGGGCTGGTTGTCTCTCTCCTCACAGTCTCTCAGGGCTGGTTGTCTCTCTCCTCACAGTCTCTCGGGGCTGGCAGCACTGCAGGCGATCGCCAATAATATCCCTCATGTCAAGTCATGTCTGTATCTGCGTGCCGTTTTAATATCACCAGCTACTGTAGCAGCACACCGACCTCCACACACACAAATACATCTATATTTTTGGTAGCTTTGCTCTATCCTCTCTCTTTCTCTATTGTTATTTTTTTCAGTGTAATCCTATTGCAGCACATTTCTACATATCTACACGTCTCACTCCTACAACGCGGATCCATAGCCTGTGTTGCTGTTATTTTTTTTTTTACAGCTCAGGTTGTCTGTAGACTGCAGAGTACAGTATGTGTCATGACCTTTGGAACAAGGCAAACACATTGCCTCCTACTAGCCCAGACCTTTTCCTCACACTACGTTTAGCACTGTACTGGGGCAGAGGAAAGGTCTGGCAGAAGCCATTAGCATTTACTGAAGGAATAGAATGGGGGGAGGGGGGGATGAATATCATCAAGGGCAATGCTAAACTTGAGGGATGAGAGACAGTTTTATTGTAAAGTAATGCAGCAGGGGAGGATAATTCAGAGTTACATAGGGGTGAGGGAACAAATCCATCCAGCAATATATTGCGATATTTTGTGTGCCGATATTATATTGATGGTGATGATCGTGACACCAAGTATCGGTATTAAAAAAATGTGTTGTTTTTTGTGAATGTCTAAATGTCTGATTCAATTTAAAGTTCAATTTGAAATTGAAACTTACTGTGAGGTTTTGCCCGCTGCTCACTACCTTTTCTCTGTCTTCTTTAAGCCTACTGTTAGGAATTCCCTATTCTCTGTCTTCTTTAAGCCTACTGTTAGGAATTCCCTACTCACTCTCTCTAGCCCCCACCCTCTCGTTCCTTACCCTTAGTGGCCACACCTGTTTGATATTCTATTATCTCTCGCACCTGTGGTGGCAGGCTAATTAGTCCCCCTGTGGGCTTTAAATACCAGGGCGCTTCCCCTCGTTTTGGCGTGGGGTCGTGTTGTATACTTGCCGAGTCATATTCTCTAAACATCTAGACTCTTTCGGGAGATCCTCTGTCTGCCTATGCTGTTCCATTCTCCGGCGTCGAGATGTTTGCTCCAGCCTTCGCCAGCTGTCGCCGTTGCCTGTGGGGGAGACTGGTCTGCGCTCCCTGTACTTCCACGGGAGGCACCCCAGCGTTCCACTGCAGACCCCCGCGCAGCTGTTCGTCCTGACGCACATCCAGACCAGCGCAGACGCTCTCCAGTCCTCAGCGCGCAACGCGCATCTTCCAAGGACGCTCGAGCTTGGCACGCTCTCCAGACCAGCGCGCAACGCGCATCTTCCAAGAACCTTCGAGCTTGGCACGCTCCTCCGTACCAGCGCACTGACGCGCATCTTCCAGACCTTCGAGCTTGGCACGCTCCTCCGTACCAGCGCACTGACGCGCATCTTCCAGACCTTCGTGCTTGGCACACTCCTCCTCGCAGACGCACCCCGAGGCGTCTCCCTGTTCCGACGCGCACACCAAGGTGTGGCGCGCACTCTGTTCCTCGGCTCCGACAGCGGCTACCCGGTGGACGACATCCTCGCCATCGCCACTGTTCCGACGCGCACACCAAGGTGTGGCGCGCACTCTGTTCCTCGGCTCCGACAGCGGCTACCCGGTGGACGACATCCTCGCCATCGCCACTGTTCCGACGCGCACACCAAGGTGTGGCGCGCACTCTGTTCCTCGGCTCCGACAGCGGCTACCCGGTGGACGACATCCTCGCCATCGCCACTGTTCCGACGCGCACACCAAGGTGTGGCGCGCACTCTGTTCCTCGGCTCCGACAGCGGCTACCCGGTGGACGACATCCTCGCCATCGCCACTGTTCCGACGCGCACACCAAGGTGTGGCGCGCACTCTGTTCCTCGGCTCCGACAGCGGCTACCCGGTGGACGACATCCTCGCCATCGCCACTGTTCCG
>NC_140175.1:77301552-77314052 GCF_963971535.1 Notolepis coatsorum
CATGTTAATCACAGAGTTATCATGTTAATCACAGTGTTATCATGTTAATCACAGTGTTATCATGTTAATCACAGTGTACATCATGTTCATCACAGAATATGAATGAATGAATGACATATTTTATTTCGAACATGATAACAAAACAAATTTTTTTTTAACTTAAATTATATAATGGAGAATATCGACATTACCAATAATTCTTCATTCTTAACATTGAAAACAACATCTAGGGATGTCCGATATTATCGGCCTACCGATATTGGCATTAAAATGTAATATCGGAAATGATCGGTTTTCAAAAATGTTTATATATTTTTTAAAACATTTATTTAACCTTTATTTACCCAAGCAAGCAAGTAAGAACAAATTCTTATTTTATTTATTGTCAAAAGTATGCATAATGTTGTGTTAATTCCACGACAAGATATATGCAATGTTAATTACCTGAAATTATTCAGTTTTTTGGGGGGGGGGGGGGGGGGGCCCTGCATATATCGGTATCGGAAATTAAGAGTTGGACAATATCGGTATATCGGTAAAAAAGCCAATATCGAACATCCCTACAACATACAATAAATAAATAATATCAGTATCCATAATGTAGTATAAAAGAAAAAGAAAACAACAGCTTAGAATCCAGAAGATTGACAATAGTCACCTCCCCTTTCCTCTGTTTAGTAATTTATTAATATCATTCCTTTATAAAAACAATTTTAATAGAGCAATATTTCTGCTTTCCTTCATTTTATCTTCTATCTAGCTCATTCCACACAGTTACTCCATAGGATGATATGCATCTGCTCCTGAGATTGGTGTGAGCATAACGCTTATCAAAGTTGCAGTTACCGCTCGTAAAAAGTTGCAGTATACATCATGTTAATCACAGTGCTATCACAGTGTACTGTATCATGTTAACTCATTTACTGCCTTAAGATTAGGAAATCCTCAGCTCACAGTCTGCCCCTAGAATGTTGAGCCCTCAGCCTGCCTTGTTTATTTTACAGATTTCCCACCGTTTATCACCGTCTTTAAATGGCTCTAGTGGGCTCATTTTCTAAGCTAGCGTGAAGATACTGGTACCCTATGAAACTAGAGATCTTGAGGAATCCAAAGCTATGACATGCTAGCTTACTGGCAAAGGGGTAGATTTAGCTTAAAAGATAAGCTAGGAGGAAATGCCATGGGCACGGCCATTTTCAACTTCCCTTGACTTCACACCTCAAGATATTTGAATGAAAATGTGCTCAATAGAACCACAGAAGACTCCTATTTACAGCCAGGCTAATGTATGCTAGTCATGTGCCGAATTAGGCATAAACCAGGCATGCTTAATTAATAAAATGCGGTTTAAGTAACAGATAAAGCCCAAGGCAGGCTGGCGTAGATTGGAACTCTGGTGAATCCTGTTATCTTGGGGCAGGCTGGAGGCTGTGGTGATGGTCGCAGCACAGGGCAGTTCATGAATTAATCACAGTGTGCATCATGGTAATCACAGTTTTTAGCCAAATGCTCAGTGGCAGCAACTGGTTACAGTGTTTGAGGAGGTAGCAATAGCAGAACAGAAGCAGTGATAACATGATTGTAGTTTAATATATTTGATCAACCTATTGGCTATAACTTTGGACATGATAAATAATATTATATTATATATTATATAATATATTATATATATATCAAAAATCATTCATTCACTGAGCATTTATAGGAAGAGTGGGACGTTTTGAGTGAAGATTGACGTTCATCATTTCAGTATCTCATGTTCAAGCATATGACAACTTGAAGAAAAGTCAGTCTTCACTTCACAGTGACTTTAATGCAATAATGTACGAGCGTAATGACCTACATAAAAAAATGAGAGGCTATGTTTTCACTTCACTATCCACCAGAGATACGGGATTAAAGGCAGCATATGGTAATGAACGGAGGGAGTCTACAAAGTGATTTCATATTTCAGGAACCCATGAAAATAGTGAGACCGTCACCTGCTGGTACTCTTAGTGCTTTTGAGTTTGGGTTAGGGTTAGGAAAATATGAAAATAGTGAAAGATCCGGTAACACTTTATAATAACACTCAGTTATAAGACCTTTATAAGGTATTTGTAGATAATGAACTAATCATGAACAAATCATTTATATACATTCGTAAATAATTATTAAATCATTTATAACTATATTTGTATAACATTTACAAAATTAGTTCTACATTATTTATAACTCATTATCAACATTGTTTGTACTTGATTTGTTCATCATTAAATAATGTTGTTTAATGTGTAGTAACACATTTGTAGATGCTTTGAAAAATGGATATGAAAAAATTACTATACTGTGCCTCCATTTATTTGTTCATGATTTGTTAATACATTCATAAAACATCTATAAATCATTTGCAGATGCTATTGTATGCCCTAATCTAAAGTGAAGCCTATTCATCATTAACAAATGTCTAAGTTTGTTTATTTGTGGACTTTTATGAATACACACGAAGCAATTACCAGACTTGTCTTTTCATGTTTAACAAATGATTTGTTAAGACATTCATAAAACATCTATAAATAATTTGCAGATGCTATTGTGTGCCATAATCTATCTATAGTCCTAAAAAAAGTAAACTATAAAAGAAGGAAGGGTCATTACCTCACTGTGTAGCGCATGAATTGTGAACAGTTCGTCTGACATTGAGTTAAATGGTATCGCCATCACCTCTTCATTTAAAAGGGTTATTACCTCGGATATCAGAATCCTCTGCAATTTGTTACATTGTTAACTAGCTAACGTTTGATATATTGGTTGATGTATATTTTCTCAAATAGCTTGTATATTTTGCTTGTCTCCCTGCATCTCCCATAGGCTTCAATACTAGAAACTGGTACCAACCAGGGCATAGGATGTGGTGTTCTGATGTAATGACCAAAATGGGGTGGATCTTTCCATATAGGCATCACTTCTAGAAAAGGTTTTAGGACGTTATGTCGTCTACGATGAGCTAGTCAAGATGAGAAGCATGTTCAGTCACAGACTCATTTCCCCCCGACACTCAACTAACCGCCTTGGCCAGTCCTTCATACCAGCGGCCATCAGGCTCCACAACAGTGGGCAGGGCAGGGGACCGCTGCCAGACATTGAAGTACTAGGAACTACTATCACTGACTAGTGACTACCTAAACGGACAACGTATAACGTACAAAGTATATCACACCATACGTACCTTATGCATACTGTACCGGTATATACTGTATACTTACTTAATCATAGCATATATTTAGTCTATTGTAACTATATTTATTGTTATTGTTATTGTTACTTATTTGCACTGCCTACTTTCTCATATGTGCATACTCAGAGTTAATTATATTGTTATATTGTTTACTCTGCCTATTTTTATTTTCCCACTGTACTATAATTTTATGACCTGTATCATGTCTTCTACTATCACCAACCATGTATCTGTACCTCCCCCCTCCCTCATGCTGCTATGATGCCTGAATTTACCCAAGGGGATCAATAAAGGAATATCTTATCTTATCTTAACTCATTCAACGCCAATCACGGAAAAAGTCGGGTTAACTCGCCAACCGTTCAGCGCCAATCACGAGAAAAGTCGGGTTTTAATCGTTATTTCTTTTATTAGCTATAGCTAGGGATGCCCCGATCGATCGGCCACCGATCGTTATCGGGCCGATAATCAGTATAAATATGCGATCGGGGAATTCCGATAATGAGTCATATTCGCAGATCGCGGAAACTGATCAAGTGGATATCTCACTCGCTTGTCTCAGACGCACAGGACCTGCAAACTGCTCCTCCTCCCTAGCCCCGCCCGCCCCCCGTGGTAGAGTTTGTAAACAAAGAGGTGCGGCTCCTCTGCTCGAGTCTGTAGTGCATTCGACCTGCGCTAACGTTAGCTACCTAGCTATCGTTACTGTTTAAACAAAATTACCCAGTCAACTATTCACGTTTAGTAGGCATTGTCTAACGGTATTTAGCCGGCTAGCTACCGATATCTCCTGATATCAACAAATGATCCAGAAAATCTAGTAGTCCATGTTCATACCTCCGGTAGCTTGCGTTAGCTTGCGTTAGCTGACGTTAGTTTACTGTTCAAAAACGAAATGTCCCATTGAACTAAAGTTCTGTCTTAACGTCATCTAGCCGGCTAGCAGTAGCTACAGATAGCTCTTGATATCAATGTCTTATAACATTGATTTAATGCGTATTCGAGCTGAGGGCTTGCTGAATGTGAAATGACCAAAGCATAACGTTACCAATAGGGTCCCGCTGCAGCGCCGGAGAATCCTTTTTGGAGCTGGGCTACTAGAGTACACACAGACAGTGGAGCTGTTTGCAGATAGCGAGCATTTTGACTTGTTGCGTGGTGGCGATGTCTCGCAGATAATACAAGTACAAGTCTAATTATATAATATATATATTTTATTAAAAAAAAAACTTTTTATATAAAATAATTTTTAATTTCTTTTTAATCAAAAACGATCTGTATCGGATCGGTATCGGCCAATATGGCTCACGACGATCGGTGATCGGTATCGGTGGCAAAAAAACGTGATCGGGGCATCCCTAGCTATAGCCATTCATTTTCATCCATCCAGCCTGATGTTATCATTGGGAATGGGTCTGAGCTTGCAAAATGGCAAATACCGCCACCTACGCCTTCCAGCAGGTATTGCACTCTATTAGAAATGGTGTAGTTTCTTTTCAGAGCCGATCTGAGCTGTGCGGGCAGGGTTTAAATACTCAGACGAGGTAGGCCTTTACAACTATGGCATGGAACAGTAACCCCCGCCCGCCCGTTCATGTGTAACGCTCGGTAATGTGGGACGAACCTCCACGAGCAGTATTTGGAATGCCGATCAGATAATTGGGATTATTTCTTTTGCATTACATCACATACCAGGTAAGGACTCTATATATAAAATCTTGCGTTGATCTGATATTTCTTTCTACCGCGATCGCGGCTGTCTGTGTGTGGTGTGTGTGTGGCTGTGTGCCGTTGGGTGCAGGAGGAGACTGGGGGGAGCCTCGCGCTACGAGGGCCATTTAATTCTTGCATGAGATAGGATAATAATGATAATCTAGCGTTGATTTCAGGAAGATTCAATAATCAGGCGAAAAATGACAACGTGTTTAGTGTATTCTAAAGGGCTATTATTGCGTCTTTTCCTGGGATTACTAAGAATCACCAAAACTATATTCATATTCAAAACGGTACAAAACGGAAATGTACAGATGAAAAAACTATCCGTTTTGTACATGTTGACTGGAAGCAACTCACTGACAATCAACGGGTGTATTAGACCCATAGCTATAATATAAGATATATTTTAAGCACTTGCAAATCTCGCAGTCCCCCCATTGATTAAAGCGGTGGCGTACTAGCGCCCTCTGGCGCATTAAGCGATTGGCGCAGAATGAGTTAATAATCAAACATTTCTATTGTGATATCTGATAAAGTGCTCCAGCATTTTAAGTGGTGGATCCTTTTAGTGCACATAGGTGGCAAAAGATGGTATGAAAATTTGCAACAGAGATAATCTATTTTTGTGGAGACGGGTCTGGTAGTGTGAGACTACTGTATTGCTAAATTAATTTGAAATGTACTGGAATAACAGAGGACTGCACATATGTCCTCACAGTTTACAGCTGGAACCATCTCTCATGAATTGCATGAAGCATAAAGTTGCATAAAGCAATATTATTTATAATACAGGCAATAGAGCAGTCGGCACCCCAACGCTAGGTGCACTTACAGGTCATCACAGGTGAAACAATAGCCAATCATACAGAGCCAAGATGAAAAACAATATCTCCCTTTCACCTCCCGGCCACTCCGCCACTGAGGCGCACACACAGGGAGAGGCTCAGGAATAATTATTATCCCAGTCCAATAAGGTGGTCCTGCAGGTCAATAAACTATATGGTGCTTTTGCTGTTGTGTTGTTGGACACTAGCAGAGATTTAATAACTTCAAATTAGATTGGCTGGTCCAACATCAAGTGGGTCGGCCCATCTGGCATTTCCCCAAGTTGCTCGATGGCCAGTCCCGTGCCTGTTAGCAATACAATTTCTCTGTGCATAAGGTAAATGCTCTGAGCAGTTATGGCACTCACAAGTACATAAGGCAGCCCTTTCTGTCTGCCTCTGCTCTTGGATATTCACTTGTGAGTGTTGGAAGCAATGGTAATGACTATAATAGAGGCTAATGTAATTCAAATGACCATAATCCTTGAAAGTGGGAGGACCAAAAGTCCCCTGGCCCCTCCTTTCCTGGTGCCAATGATCCTGGCACTTCCAGTATGTTAGGTTTAGGAGAACATGAAAATAGTAAGACATCCTGCTCCTTCCAGTACTTTGAGTTTGGGAGCGCAAACATGTATGTTGTGCATATCAGATAAAAAAAAACGAGTAACTCCCAAAGGGTAAAAAAAAAAAAAACCTTGCCCTCTTGAAATTATCCAGCAAATTCTGAGTGGATTACGCAAGGTAGCGGTATTTACTGAACTGATGACAGACCGCCCAGTCTTCAAATCAATTAAAAACACAACGACTGATGCATGTTTCTTGAGGTAACAGCTTGAATGATATTCAATCAGAAAATGTTAAATGTTTGGAGGGATTACTGTTGACTATAAACTAGGCCCGCACAGAATCCATGGACAAAAGTATAATTAACAACTAAAATTCAAATTTAACAAAGACTGAGTACGACTACTGTCATCTCTAAGTAACCCATTGACTGGTGCAGATGCAAAAACCCTGGAATTTGATAGCTTAAGACCTTTCAGCCCTGTGACTCATACTCAACATTTTCAGGCCAACTCTGGGCACACAGAGATGTGGTGTCAAAACACCATATCTGTATGATCAGATCTCAAAACGCACATTGAGATGATAACTGTAACAAGGTGTGTGGGTGTGTGTGTGTGTGTGTGCGCGTGCGTGTGTGTGTGTGTGTGTGTGTGTGTGTGTGTGTATGTGTGTGTGTGCGTGCGTGCGAGCGTGCGTGCGTGGTGTGTGTGTTTGTGTGTGTGCCCCCGCACTGGAGACATTTAAGTTACAACTAAAAACTCACTTTTACTCCCTAGCCTTCAATAAACCCTGATTTTCCCACACCCTAACTCACACAATTGTATCTTGCCCCCTCCCCCTTGTATCTGTTCTTGTGTTCTTCTATTCCCTGTGTGCTATATTGTACTTTGTGCTACTCTATCTGTGTTGGCCTACTGTTGTCCTATTATCTGACTGTACTGTCTTGTCCTGCTGTGCCTTTTTGTATTTTTGTATTATGAATTTTATGCTTTGATTCTACAGCACTTTGGTTGGCTCTTGAGTTTTTAAACGTGCTTTATAAATGACTTGACTTGACTTGTGTGTGTGTGTTATGCCTGCCACCCTGATCTCTCAACCAGCACAACCACCCTAAGGTTCCCACAATGCAACAGTGAACATCTCGAACGCTATCCCATCAACTCCCTCGGGGTGAGAGTGGAGGGCTTCCTGACATCCCTGGGCTGGAACCTCGTTTTCCAACAATGAGTCGCTGCCGTGACCGGATCCAGTTTGACATGTGCTGCCATGACGACTGACAGGCGGGTCAACACAGAGGAGGATCATGGGAGCCCGAGCTCCGGCACAGAAGTGTTGTCATGGAATTCCATTCCCCAATCCCATAGAGACAATCTGACGGCACTCGTCACAATCGTATGTTCTAGAATTCTCAATTTTTTTTATTCCAGCGTTGGATAATCACAGAATGAGCGTCTTTTAAGTCAATGATGTTCTTTCAAGTTATTTTAACACAGCTTTAAATTCCTCCTCCCTCCCCCTTTGTTTCAACTTCATCCTCTGGTTTCTCTCAGTGTTCTCCCCCTCCCCCACTCTGCTTCTCGCTCTCCTCCCTCTGTTTCTCCATGCTTGCTCTCATGGCCGTCTCATCGCACCATTTTCCTCAGTCACATGAATTCAACCCAACCCAAATTCCCAACATTCCATAGAGCCATCACTCCAGGCCCAGTCAGTTCAACTCACATCTGTGAGTCTCTCTCTCTCTCTCTCTCTCTCTCTCTCTCTCTTCTCTCTCTCTCCTCTCTCTCTCTCTCTCTCTCTCTCTCTCTCTCTCTCTCTCACTCTCTCTCTCTCTCTCTCTCTCTCACTCTCTCTCTCCTCTCTCTCTCTCTCTCTCTCTCTCTCTCTCTCTCTCTCTCTCTCTCTCTATTCCACCTCCTTATCATTTACTCTCGCCCTCCTCTTTCTCTGCCTCTCTTCTCCACCGACTCTCTCTTTATAATCCCTCTCTCAATCAGCAGTCTCCTTTCTCTCCCCTCTCTAGCTCTGCCTCTTTGTTCAGTCCTTTGCCATGTATCTCCTCATCTTCCACGTGTCTCCCTCTGTCTGCAATTCCAGAACTCCCTTAACCTCCAAGTCCAGGCATCCACCCATCCATCCATCCATCCATCCATCTAACCATCCATCCATCCATCCATCCATCCATCCATCCATCCATCCATCCATCCATCTAACCATCCATCCATCCATCCATCTAACCATCCATCCATGATCTAACCATCCATCCATCCATCCGTCCTTCCATCCATCCATCCATCCATCCATCCATCCATCTAACCATCCATCCATCCATCCATCTACCCATCCATCCATCCATCTAACCATCCATCCATCCATCCATCCGTCCATCCATCCATCTAACCATCCATCCATCCATCCGTCCATCCATCCATCTACCCATCCGTGGTTGTCTCTGTCCTCTCCTCACAGTCTCTCAGGGCTGGTTGTCTCTGTCCTCTCCCCACAGTCTCTCAGGGCTGGTTTGTCTCTGTCCTCTCCTCACAGTCTCTCAGGGCTGGTTGTCTCTGTCCTCTCCTCACAGTCTCTCAGGGCTGGTTGTCTCTGTCCTCTCCTCACAGTCTCTCAGGGCTGGTTGTCTCTGTCCTCTCCTCACAGTCTCTATGGGCTGGTTGTCTCTGTCCTCTCCTCACAGTCTCTCAGGGCTGGTTGTCTCTGTCCTCTCCTCACAGTCTCTATGGGCTGGTTGTCTCTGTCCTCTCCTCACAGTCTCTCAGGGCTGGTTGTCTCTGTCCTCTCCTCACAGTCTCTCAGGGCTGGTTGTCTCTGTCCTCACAGTCTCTCAGGGCTGGTTGTCTCTCTCCTCACAGTCTCTCAGGGCTGGTTGTCTCTCTCCTCACAGTCTCTCAGGGCTGGTTGTCTCTCTCCTCACAGTCTCTCAGGGCTGGTTGTCTCTGTCCTCACAGTCTCTCAGGGCTGGTTGTCTCTCTCCTCACAGTCTCTCAGGGCTGGTTTTCTCTGTCCTCACAGTCTCTCAGGGCTGGTTGTCTCTCTCCTCACAGTCTCTCAGGGCTGGTTGTCTCTGTCCTCACAGTCCTCTCAGGGCTGGTTGTCTCTCTCCTCACAGTCTCTCAGGGCTGGTTTTCTCTGTCCTCACAGTCTCTCAGGGCTGGTTGTCTCTCTCCTCACAGTCTCTCAGGGCTGGTTGTCTCTGTCCTCACAGTCTCTCAGGGCTGGTTGTCTCTCTCCTCACAGTCTCTCAGGGCTGGTTGTCTCTCTCCCCACAGTCTCTCAGGGCTGGTTGTCTCTCTCCTCACAGTCTCTCAGGGCTGGTTGTCTCTCTCCTCACAGTCTCTCAGGGCTGGTTGTCTCTGTCCTCACAGTCTCTCAGGGCTGGTTTGTCTCTCTCCTCACAGTCTCTCAGGGCTGGTTGTCTCTGTCCTCACAGTCTCTCAGGGCTGGTTGTCTCTGTCCTCACAGTCTCTCAGGGCTGGTTGTCTCTGTCCTCACAGTCTCTCAGGGCTGGTTGTCTCTGTCCTCACAGTCTCTCAGGGCTGGTTGTCTCTCTCCCCACAGTCTCTCAGGGCTGGTTGTCTCTCTCCCCACAGTCTCTCAGGGCTGGTTGTCTCTCTCCCCACAGTCTCTCAGGGCTGGTTGTCTCTCTCCTCACAGTCTCTCAGGGCTGGTTGTCTCTCTCCTCACAGTCTCTCAGGGCTGGTTGTCTCTCTCCTCACAGTCTCTCAGGGCTGGTTGTCTCTCTCCTCACAGTCTCTCAGGGCTGGTTGTCTCTGTCCTCACAGTCTCTCAGGGCTGGTTGTCTCTGTCCTCTCCTCACAGTCTCTCAGGGCTGGTTGTCTCTGTCCTCTCCTCACAGTCTCTCAGGGCTGGTTGTCTCTGTCCTCTCCTCACAGTCTCTCAGGGCTGGTTGTCTCTCTCCTCACAGTCTCTCAGGGCTGGTTGTCTCTCTCCTCACAGTCTCTCAGGGCTGGTTGTCTCTCTCCTCACAGTCTCTCAGGGCTGGTTGTCTCTCTCCTCACAGTCTCTCAGGGGCTGGCAGCACTGCAGGCGATCGCCAATAATATCCCTCATGTCAAGTCATGTCTGTATCTGCGTGCCGTTTTAATATCACCAGCTACTGTAGCAGCACACCGACCTCCACACACACAAATACATCTATATTTTTGGTAGCTTTGCTCTATCCTCTCTCTTTCTCTATTGTTATTTTTTTCAGTGTAATCCTATTGCAGCACATTTCTACATATCTACACGTCTCACTCCTACAACGCGGATCCATAGCCTGTGTTGCTGTTATTATTTTTTTTACAGCTCAGGTTGTCTGTAGACTGCAGAGTACAGTATGTGTCATGACCTTTGGAACAAGGCAAACACATTGCCTCCTACTAGCCCAGACCTTTTCCTCACACTACGTTTAGCACTGTACTGGGGCAGAGGAAAGGTCTGGCAGAAGCCATTAGCATTTACTGAAGGAATAGAATGGGGGGGAGGGATGAATATCATCAAGGGCAATGCTAAACTTGAGGGATGAGAGACAGTTTTATTGTAAAGTAATGCAGCAGGGGAGGATAATTCAGAGTTACATAGGGGTGAGGGAACAAATCCATCCAGTAATATATTGCGATATTTTGTGTGCCGATATTATATTGATGGTGATGATCGTGACACCAAGTATCGGTATTAAAAAAATTTGTTGTTTTTTGTGAATGTCTAAATGTCTGATTCAATTTAAAGTTCAATTTGAAATTGAAACTTACAATAAATCAAAGAAGAGAAACAAAATGAGCTGGACTGTGAAATAAACCAATTAAAAACATATTTCCATCCTGTAGATTATTATACTACTTTATACTATTTGAATACACCAGTCACTTCTCAGGCTTATAGGGAGGCTTGGGTGGTAACATTGCCAGTGGGTTTTATACACAGGGATGGGGTTTGACTCGAGAACATACTTCACCCTTTGAAATCCATTTAGAAACCAGCAATAAAAATCCACAAACGGCCTGGCCAGAAGCCTTATCAGGGCCACACGGAGGCTAGGGTGAGCCACCCTGCTCAGAGGAGCTGCTTCCCTGCATGAAAGAGTATTAGTGGATTCAGTGGAGGGTTTTAGTGTCACGTGGTCTGAATGAATCCCCCCCCCCCCCCCAGGGCCCAACCTCTCCCAGGACCACAATGGGAATAAGCCTGGTAGCTTTACCGGTGTTGTCCTCCATCATTTGTTTTAGAACTGTATACACACAAAAGATGTAACGCTGACCAGAGCATGCCATTGTAACTGTGTTCCTCAATCAATCAATGAATTAATCCGTCAATCAATCACTCGAATGCTATTCCATCCCACCAATGACAGTGGTGGTTAGAGGAACAGGCTCGAGGGTTGCCAGTTTGAGTCCACGGCGCAGCGGGGACACCTTGGTTGGGGAAGTAAATGAGTAGTGCTCTCTCTCCCTAAACAACTACCACCGAGGCACCATTGAGCAAGGCACTAAACCCCTGAACTGCTTTGGTGGAGCTTCTCAGTGGCCAACAGTAAAATACTGGTGATACCAGAACATACTGCTACAAATGCCCCCTTTTCAACACATCACTGTGACTTATACAGATCTGTAAATTGGCCATTGTTAAACTCCTTTCAACAAATTAATTGGCTTACCCTCATTTACAAAACACACCTTGGTCTGACCGCCCCTTATTTGATACACCTGTTAAAATGGCCATCTACTCCCTATAACACCAGAGCTGCTCACAATATCTCGCTAGATGTTAACACTTCCTTTGGTCAATCCTCCTTCCAATTTGCTGCTCCCAGCAGTTGGAACAACACTTTGAAAATGGACAAACTGATGCCCCTCATTACTTTTATCTATTGCAGAGTTGTTTACACACACCTGCAACTGTCACCCAGCCTTTTAACTGACATGAAAATGGCCTTCATGTTTTATATACCTTGTAATTTTATTTGGTTTGTTTTGTGTGTTTTAATAATTTCCCCTATGTGATGTTTGTATAATTTGTGTCTAATTTTTGACCTAATTGACCTGCCTGATTAAATAAAGGTTAAACAAATAAATGAAATAAAATACAATACAGTATGTATATATTTTATATTCCTTATGTGCAGCACATTGTACAATAGTGGTGTTTGGTGATGGGCAGTTAGA
>NC_140175.1:77319052-77324052 GCF_963971535.1 Notolepis coatsorum
GATATCTCAATGCCTATTCTGAGGCCAAGTAGGCCTTACTGCACCACACGTGCGTCGTGGGTGAGGCTTCGCGTCTGTTACTAGGTTGGAGGGTAAAGAACTAATGGACTAAAGGAAAGTTCTACTTTACTTGCGCCATATATATATGCGCTGTGAACAAATAGTACCATTCGTATTTCGCCAGACGTATTCCTACGCGGAACCGGGCTTGCCACGACATGTTGGTCGGCACGATTGAACTTGAACCTAGGGGGTATGGCTGCTGGCGCCAGGTTCTCGTCCAATGGTAGAATGAAACTATTATGGGCTGTTAGTAGACTAAAGGGATATTCAGTGCATATTGTACAAGGAATATACAGGGGATATCAAACGATATACAAATACTATTAAATATATATCCATAAATAAATATATATATTCGGTTTAATCTGATCCTTCACAACAGCCGCCCCCTAATTAGTCCCACCTAATTAGCTAAGCAGAGACAGATTAACCGCACTGTCTACCACTCAAGGTCCGCTGTAAGGGTCAGTCAACTCACAAAGTTATGGGGTCATGGTCATCATCGATAGTATCTGGGAGTCGGGGCAGTTCTATTAGCCTCGCCACGGGTCGTGTGTAAGTTCGCCCTTGGACGAGTACTTCAGCTGCTCGGACCTTGCCATCGGCACCGGTGATCACTTTGCTTACGCGGCCAGCCGGCCACATAGCTCTGGGTAGTGACTGGTCGATAATCATGACGACTGTTTCTTCTGTCAAATTGTCTCTCTCTTTTACCCACTTCTGGCGGGTCTGTAGAGACGGTAGGTAGTGGAGTAGGAAGCTGCTCCAAAACTTGTCAGCTAGTACTTGACTGTACCTCCACATTCTTCGGCCGTTCGCTTCTTCAGGCCTGTACATTGTCTGGGGTAGCGCGGGGTCCAGCCGCCCCATTAAGAGTGTGTTGGGGGTGACTGGGTCGACATCTGCTACATCACTGGAGACGTAACCGAGGGGTTTTGAGTTCAATACTCCCTCGATCTCCGTGAGGACTGTCATTAGGACTTCTTCCGCCACAGTCTGGGCCCCAAGCACGGCGTACAGGGCTGTCTTTATAGAACGTACTTCTCGTTCCCAGGTTCCACCGAAGTGGGGTGCGTTCGGGGGATTAAACTGGAAGTCAATCTGGGATGGAGCTAGGTGGGTCTTAAGTTCTGGGCCCATAGCTTGGAAGCTCTCTCTCAGCTCTCTTTCTCCGCCTTTGAAGTTTGTCCCGTGATCAGACAACAATGTAGACGGTTTTCCTTTCCGTGATGTGAATCTTCGGAAGGCCATAAGGAATGAGTCTGTGCTCATGGTCGGAAGGAGCTCGATATGTATCGCTCTGGTGGTCATGCATTTGAATACAATACCCCACCGCTTCTCGGTTCCTCTTCCTCTCTTTATATACAACGGGCCAAAACAATCCATGCCTGTGGAGTGGAATGGCTTGTCGCCGAGTCGGAGGCGACAGGGGGGTAAGTCAGCCATCCGTGGTATGCTGGGCTGCGCGCGGCACTTTCGGCAGTCTAGACAGGTTCGCTGGAAGCGTCGCACCGCTTCTCTTCCTTGAAGTATCCAATAGCGACGTCTGATCTCCGCGAAGACTCTCTCTGCTCCTGCGTGGTGTACATCCTCGTCGTATTTCTTTATGATCAGCTCTGTGACCTTGTGTCGGCTGTTCAAGACTATCGGGTACTTAATGTCATCCGGTAGATCGGGGGCTCTCCGCAGGCGACCACCCACTCTGATGAGATTATGGGCGTCACTCTCGGGTGCCAGGTGGAGCAGTCTGCTGTCTGATGGGACGGGCTTTCCTCCCTGTAGACAGTCTAGCTCATCGGGGAACGAGTCTCTCTGGGCTCGTTGTAGTAGAAGAAGTTCTGCTTCTTCGTAGTCAGCTGCTGAAATGTCAGTGGTGGACTGAATCTCTGGGTGGTGCCACAGGAATGTCCTTTGCTGCGCACTCTCTAGGGTAATGCAGTCATCTATGTTGGGGTCTGTGGAGGCGACTGTGCTCAGTCCACAGAACATAGGTTTCTTGTTCTCAGCCTCCTCGTTACTTGCTTCCCGTGGGGTGGGCGTAGGCCACTCTTCTTCCGGGAGCTTGAGGAATTCTGGTCCGTCACTGTAGATGTTGCGACGGGTGAGGTCATCCAGAGACATTCCCCGGGTGATGACGTCAGCTGGGTTGTGTTTGGTGTCCACATACCGCCAGCTCGCTGCTTCTGTTAACTCTTGAATCTCGGTGACTCTGACTCCCACGAAGACTTTGTATCTGCATGAATCAGACTTGATCCATGTGAGTACTGTCGTGGAATCTGACCACAAGATTGTTCTGTGCACCGGAATGGTGAGTTCACGTTGGATTAACGTGGCTAGATGCGCTCCTGCTAGGGCTGCGCAGAGCTCTAGATGCGGGATAGATTGTTGCTTTCGTGGGGCTATTCTTGAGCGAGCCAGGATGAAAGCAGTGTGTATCTTTCCTCCCTTCTCTTGGGCACGCAAGTAGGCCACCGATCCATAGGCTACTTCGGAGGCGTCGCTGAAGACGTGTAGATCAATCTTGCATGTCTCTGGCCTCACTGTGGATGGGAAGTAGCTGCGGCGTATATTGACGCCTGGGAGTGAGCGGAGTTCCGTCTCCCACTCTCTCCATGTTGAGGCAAGGTGTGCGGGTATGGGGTCGTCCCAGCCCTGGTCCTTGTCCCATAGTGCTCGTACAATCATCTTTGCCCTGGTGGTGTAAGGTAGAATACATCCCAACGGGTCATATTGTCTGGCGAGTGTTTGGTACACACTCCGTCTGGTGGTCGGTGTCGCCGTCGACCTTCCCTGCTCTGGAGTCAGGGGTTTGTGTCTATAGTGGAGCGAGTCTGTTTTGAAGCGCCAGACTAGTCCTAGTGTCATTTCTTGGGCTTCTCCTGGGATGGTCGCCATCCAGGTCTCGCTGCTGGCAGCCTTGTCCGCGGGGGAGAGGCTGCGCAATACGTGCGGGTCACTGCTGGCCCACTGCCTGAGATCAAAGCCGCCTTTGATCAGGGAGGCGCGTAGCTTGATTAGGAGAGCCTCGGCTTCTTCTTGAGTCGAAACGCTTTGTAAACAGTTGTCCACGTAGAAACTGTTCTTCACACTGTGTCGGACCTCTTCATCTGCTGCTGGGTCCTCTGCGACCTCTGGGTTGAGGTTGCGCAATACTGGGGGGTCGCTGCTGGCCCGCTGCCGGAGATCAAAGCCGTCTTTGATCAGGGAGGCGCGGAGCAGCGCGCGACGTCGCCAGTCAATTTTCTTCTCGACATGCTGCAGGAGTGTGGTGTCTCCTTCTGTCGCTCTGGAGTGGAGGCAGCTAGTGGCTGCTGTTCGGTTGAGAGATTTAGCGAGGGGGCCTTGTAGTGTCCACCCTAGGCGGGTCTCGACTGCTGCAGGACAGCCTCGGGGTCCTGTATGGACCCGGTCAATCGGGACGATGAGGTCTGCATGGTCGGAGCCTATCAGCAGGGTCGGGGTAGCGCCGTCTATGAGCGGGATAGGTAGTTGACGCAGGTGCACATATTTATCCATCAACTTGGCGATGGGGTAGGTGTACTGCGATAGTCCTATTTCTTGGCTGGTGAAAGCATTTGTAATCCTATACCGTCGCTCTGGCTGCCCGTTTGCTGTGATAGTGAAGGAGACATTCTCGCCCTTTATCGTCTTTAAATCTCTTCTTATTGTCCGAATCGTCATTTGGTTCTCGCTCCCCCGCAGTCCCAGCTGGGCCGCAGCGGACGCGAGCAGAAGGGTCTTCTCTGACCCGTCATCAAGGACGGCGTAAGTGTCCATGACTTTATCTTGGTAGCTCAATGTCACACGGACTACCTTTAAGAGCACTTGGGCGCCGCTGCTGCTGGCGGGGTCAATGTACATGACACTTGCCTTGGTGCCGCTCGATGGTGCAGGTGAAGGCCGTCTTCTGTTACTGTCGTGTAGTATATCTAGATGGGCTCCGTCGCACCGACTGCACCTTTTCTTTAGGCGGCATTCGGCTGCCATGTGACTGCGCGCACATCGGTAACAGCGCCTGTTGGACTTTATCCATTGACTCACTTCTTCTGCATTCATCTTTGTGAACAGGTCACATTGTGACAGCCAGTGTTCTTTCTCACAGTAGGGGCACACCATCTTCCACTTCTCTTTTCTCAAGGGGGTACTGTGGCTCTTACTGCTCGGTACTGACTCTGATTGGTGCATGACAGTCACCGATCTTCTTCCATCATTTATTCTCCTGGGTCCCTCTCTGGAGCTTGGCGTGCTCCGCCCGAACGTATCCAGTCGTAAGCTGCTGACTTCTCTCGCCAGGAAGTCGGCTAGATCAAGGAGGGATGGTTCGGGGCCGTTAGGATCCCGGTAGTCCCTCTGCCGCCTAAAACGCTCTTGTCTTGCGGGTGGCAGCTTCTCCAAAATCCTCTCGACGTTAGAGTTGGCGTATAGCTCATGCATGCCCTTTTCCCGTTGCGCTCCCAGCATCCCTACCAGGGACTGCACTTTGATTGACAGGTCGTCTAATGAGCGATTGTCTGTTGCTGGGGGTAGGCGATCAATATGCCTTATCTCTTGGATTACGTAATCCCATATACGTCCATATCTCTGGTCCAGTGCTGCTAGGGCCGCGGTGTATGGGGTCGTAGAGGTGGCATAGGCTAGCGCTATATTGTGCGCTCGCGGTACTTTCAGGTGCTTCAGTAATATTGCATACTTGTGGCGTTCATCAGCGACATCCACCATCATTGTCTCTAAGCACATCCGGAGCTCCGTGTACTGTGCTCGATTCTCATAGGTGAAGTCTGGAAACGACGGCGTGGCAATGTATGACGCCGTGGATGGCTGATACATCGGCGAGCGTTGGGGGAGAGACCTCCTAGGCGAGTCTCCTCTTGCGCCTCTCTGTGGGCTGGTACCGACAGGGTACCATGGCCCGCTGGTCCAGGTGCTATTCCTCGGGG
>NC_140175.1:77329052-77331597 GCF_963971535.1 Notolepis coatsorum
GTCGGTTAGGGCGCCTGTTCGGTGAGGAGGGGGGTCTGGGGGAGATAGAATGAACCTCCGCGCACATTACACTCTCCCAGTGAAACGCCTAGCTGTCAGGTGAAGAGAAGCGGATGGTGACTCCACATGTATCGGAGGAGGCATGTGATGGTCTACACCCTCCCCAGACCGACAGAGGAGACATGTGATGGTCTACATCCTCCCCAGACCGACAGAGGAGGCATGTGATGGTCTACATCCTCCCCAGACCGACAGAGGAGACATGTGATGGTCTACATCCTCCCCAGACCGACAGAGGAGGCATGTGATGGTCTACACCCTCCCCAGACCGACAGAGGAGACATGTGATGGTCTACATCCTCCCCAGACCGACAGAGGAGACATGTGATGGTCTACATCCTCCCCAGACCGACAGAGGAGACATGTGATGGTCTACATCCTCCCCAGACCGACAGAGGAGACATGTGGTAGTCTACATCCTCCCCAGACCGACAGAGGAGACATGTGGTGGTCTACATCCTCCCCAGACCGACAGAGGAGACATGTGATGGTCTACAATCCTCCCCAGACCGACAGAGGAGACATGTGATAGTCTACACACTCCCCAGACCGACAGAGGAGACATGTGATAGTCTACACACTCCCCAGACCGACAGAGCGTAGCACAACAACCAGGACTGTGACACACACAGGGAATTGGCATAACAACTAAATTGGGGAGGACATGGGAGAAAAAAAGAAAAGAAAAACAATCTCCCCAATTCTCTGCATATATTGGCAATCTCAACGGACTGTAAACGGAGGCTGTAAATCCATGTTTTACGTATCAACAATGGGGACACTGCATCAAATCACACAAACATGCAATGCATGTTCACAGCCCATTTTGTGACTGTATGACTAACAGGTCGGGAGATATGCTCATTTGAAAATGTAATGTTTGGCCTGATGGCAGTTAAGGTCATGGGGTCACCAAAAACAATAGGTTTCTTCCCCTTGAGACACAAATGGTCTTACAGCCAATCTTATTACAATCCAGACCATCATTTTTCAGTTTGGCCTGATTGTGGTGCTAGAGGAAAGGTCATGGGGTCACCACAATCAATGTTTCTTCTCCTTGGGGTCATGAATGTGCGCAGCACAGTTTATGGTAATCCAGCCATAACTTCACAGTTTGGCATCATGGTAGCGCTAGATGAAAGGCCATGGGGTCACCAAAATAAATTCTTCCTCTTGGGGTTATATTCACAGAAAACTTCATGGCAATCTGGTCATTACCTTTCAGCATATTTTGTAAACAGACAGACAGACAAAGGGAATATGCACAAACAAACAAACCAAACAAACAAACAAACAGGCATGAGAAAACAAAGCAAGATGATGAGTCTTGGGGTAGACTTGTTCTTTTCACGAGAGGATTTCAACACTTCTATATGCATATTTCATCTTCACTCCATATCTCTGTTTCTCTCTCTCTCTCTCACACACACACACACACACACACACACACACACACACACACACACACACACACACACACACACACACACACACACACACACACACACACACACACACACACACACACACACACACACACACACACACACACACACGCATGTACACACACACACACACACACACACACACACACACACACCCTCTTACCTTGACATGATCCGTTGACTTCCTCAAAGCCCGGCTGGCACACACACCTCCCGATGGGCACCAGCCACTCCCCCTCAGCGCTGCAGTGCATCCTGGGACGCTCGTCCGCCACCAGCGAGCTGTTGATGCAGCGGCCCACCACCTCCACCAGCTGCGAGGCCTCCGAGCCGGGGATGGTGTCGGGGAACTCTGCCAGGCTGCGCACCAGCAGGGGGCAGCGTTTGTAAAAGACACGGACAGAAACCAGGGCGATACAGGCTCCCAGGTCCTGGAACGCCAGGTAGAAGCCCTTCCGGGTCAGCGGGCCGAGGTCACGGACCTCCGTGTTGAGCTTCATCACGCGGTCCCCAAGGTCAAGCTCCGTGAAGCTCTCGTCGGCGGCGATGGTGTCGATTTTGGTGTACCTGCTCTCCTTCATGGCCCTGTCCTCCTCCTCTGTCATGCCTGTCCCATCCCTCATCTCCCCGTACTCCGCGTCTTCCTCGTCCCCCTCGTCCCCCTCGTCCGTCTCGTAGTAGTACATGTTGAAGGTCTCCTTGCAGGTGCCGACTCCGCCCGGCAGGCTGTTGCAGTCGCGGAGGGTGAACTTGAGCTCTATGAAGACCCGCTGGGCGCCCTCAGTGAGGATCCAGTTGGTGTGAAGCCAGTTGTTCTGGTTCTGCTCCATCACACGGCACACCTGATAGGTGTGTATGGGGGCATAGTCCTCGTCCACCTCCCCTATCTCCTCCCACTGACGGGGGCAGAGAGAAGAGAGAGAGAGAGAGAGAGAGAGAGAGAGAGAGAGAGAGAGAGAGAGAGAGAGAGAGAGAGAGAGAGAGAGAGAGAGAGAGAGAGAGAGAGAGACAGAGAGACAGAGAGACAGAGAGAGAGAGAG
>NC_140175.1:77331797-77411797 GCF_963971535.1 Notolepis coatsorum
GAGAGACAGAGAGACAGAGAGAGAGAGAGATGTAAGTGGTTAGGAGTTTGCCAGAAATGGATTTCCAGCATCAGAAACACTTCCCAGTTAGCGACAGAAATGACAGGGTATTCACACTTCCTGTTTAACACTTCCTGTTCCTGTGGAGGTGTTTCATCTGCTAATGACCACGGTGGAAGTGTTGTAGTGCTATTTTTGTGAGTCTAAGTGGAGCGCACTTGACGGGACTCCCACCCCTAACCTTAACACCATTGGACCTCACGCCACACGCTACCCGCCCATTGGACGTAGTGTGTGACGATAAGATACCAGAGTTTTTAGTGAATCTTGCACTTAGTGAACTTCGCCCAGGAGGGATAACATATCTCTCTCTCACACACACACACAACTAATGTACTAAGTGGTAGAAGACTGTCTTATTGCATCTATACTGAGAGGGGAGCCTGCAGCTGAGCTTGCCAGGTTTCTAAAAGTAGAGCTACAGGCTGGTTGCACAGAAACACCATCATGTCTCTCTGTGATCTTCATTTGACTGGCAGCTTCTGACCTTGGAGATCAAACTCATACTGGAAGACGGTGGAGCTACAGTGTGGCAGTAGTGCAGCATATATGCAGTATACAAACAAATTAATAAATACACTCATAAATGAACACAAATAATAATAAAAACATTTTTATTAAAAAAGTAGGACTTCTCCAACCATGTCTAGGGTTAGGGATGCCCCGATCGATCGGCCACCGATCGTTATCGGCCGATAATCAGTATAAATATGCGTTCGGTGATAATGCTTTATTTTCGCCGATCGTCAAAACCGATCGAAAAACATGATCCAATTCTTAGCGCAGATCTCACAGTCACTGCTGACTTCTCTCTCAGACACACAGCCTGCAGCGTACGGCGCCTCCTCCTCCCCAGCCCCTCCCGCACTCATGTAAACAAGAGCCTCGCAGTCTGCTAGTCATGCGACGTGAGCTAACGTTGGCTACCTACCGCGCTAACGTTACTGTTTAAACTAAATGACCCAGTGACTACATGAGGCATTGTCTAACGTTATCTAGCTGGCTAGCTACTGATAGCTGCTGATATCAACAAATGCTCCAGCAATAGTCGAGTGCATGATAAGTTACCTCCGTTGACTCGGTAGCTCACGTTAGCTCACGTTAGCTCTAAACTAAATAGTTCACTGAGGCATTGTCTTAAAGGATAACTCCACTATTTTGGGAAATTAGCTTATTTAACATCTTCCCTGGAGTTAGACAAGAAGATGCATACCTTTTTTGTCTCTGTGCGTGCATTTTAGCTTTGGGAATAGATGCTCCGTTAGCATAGCTTAGCTTCATCACTGGAAGTGAGGCAGGACAGTAGCCTTACAGTGCCTTACAGTGTATTGCAAGGTCTGACATTGACCAAACTTGATATGCATGACCTTGGTGGGCTCTAGGTCAACTCCTGAAAAGGGGGTCAATGTCAGACCTTGCAATCAAAAGTTAGGGGCGCACTGAAATTATGGCAAGGGTTATTAGCCCCCTAACTTTTGATTGCAAAGTCTGACATTGACCCCCTTTTCAGGAGTTGACCTAGAGCCCACCAAGGTCATGCATATCAAGTTTGGTCAATGTCAGACCTTGCAATACACTGTAAGGCACTGTAAGGATACTGTCCTGCCTCACTTCCAGTGATGAAGCTAAGCTATGCTAACGGAGCATCTATTCCCAAAGCTAAAATGCACGCACAGAGACAAAAAAGGTATGCATCTTCTTGTCTAACTCCAGGGAAGATGTTAAATAAGCTAATTTCCCAAAATAGTGGAGTTATCCTTTAACGTTATCTAGCCGGCTAGCAGTAGCTACAGATAGCTCCTGATATCAATGTCTTATAACATTGATTCGATGCGTATTCGAGCTGAGGGCTTGCTGAATGTGATTTATACCAATACTAGGGTCCAGCTGCAGCGCCGGAGAATCCTGGCCGTAGCTGGAGGCTACTCGAGTACACACAGACAGTGGAGCTAGCAGATAGCGAGCATTTTGACTTGTTGCGTGGTGGCGATGTCTCGCAGATAATACAAGTACAAGTCTAATTATATAATATATATATTTTATAAAAAAAAATAAAAAAAATTATATAAAATAATAATAAAAAAATGTTTTTTTATCAAAAACGATCGGTATCGGATCGGTATCGGCTGATATGGCTCAAGACGATCAGTGATCGGTATCGGTGGCAAAAAAACGTGATCGGGGCATCCCTATCTAGGGTAGTACGAGATAATAACAAAGACCACAGATTATCAGTATGCGGATTTGTTTGAACCCTTTCACTGCCACACTACCAAATGGTTTAACCCTTTCACTGCAACAATACGGAAGAGTAACCCTTTCACTGCCGCGCGACAAAGGGTTAACCCTTCCACTACCACACTACAGAAGGTTAACCCTTTACTATCACACTACAGACGGTTAACCAAATGTACTGTGTAATCTCACATTGTCATTCACTGTCATTTTGGAATGTCTAAATTAGAGGTGGGCATAGATAATTTTTTTTAATCTAGATTAATCTATCTGCAATCCTGGATTTAATCTAGATTAATCTAGATTAAAATGGCTCAAAAAAGATATATATATTCAAAATATGTGTGTTCTACCCAAATAATGACCAGATGTAAGTCCTTACTTTTTCTTTCCTCCTTAAGTTTCTCAGGCCAGGTGGCCCATTACACCATGAGCCCATCTCCCGTTTCCAAAATGCATTACAGACTGTTTGAAAAAGCTGTTTTGCTATGATAATTGGTAGTGAAATATCAAAATAATGTTCAATAAGATGTACTTGTGTTTAATAAATTGTTTCATTCAGAAGTTAACACAAATAAATAATATTACCAGTACAGAACAGTACAGTATCTAGCACACTCTCAGGAGCAAAACAGAAAGAAGCATTTCAAACTTGAACTATGTGACATGGCTTGACTCAATCAGTCCAATCTCTATTTCTCCTTCTTCCACCAGTCACTCAGGCAGACCAGCTTGTTTTATGTAGCGGTGTCTACTTATAGTGTCTATAATATTTTTCCCGTTGGGCGCCAGACAGGGCCAAACCCTGCCAATGCAAATCAAATTACCTTTTTAATTGGTTAATTAGGCCTATAGCTCCGGCATAAGACTGTACCACATAAAGGTAGACAAATAATTTAATTAATAGTAGGCCTAGACTACTGAGCAAGCTAAATCATAGGTTAGTTTGCTAAAATGTAACAATCAATTACCTTTACATAAATAAAAAAAACACTCAAGAGTCATGCTCAATTCAAAATCAAAATGTCCATGTATTGGATTCAATTCAAATCATAAGCAAACATTTCATAAAACAAACAATTCATTTTCAGTCCAGCATGTGTGTTAAACTCCCATAAACCAGTCAGGTCACTCAATTCAGTTCAGTTCGTGGGGCAGCGGTGGCCTAAAGGTTAGAGAAGCGGGTTTGTGACCGGAAGGTTGCCGGTTCGATCCCCGGGACCGGCAGTAACACCAACCGCTGAAGTGCCCTTGAGCAAGGCACTTAACCCCCAACTGCTCCAGTGGAGTTGCTCAGTGGCCAATGGTGTCAACTGTGGTTGTACTGGGCAGCTACCAGGTGTGAATGGAACTGTGTGAATGTGAAGCAGGGCGTTCCTGAAAAAGAGCATCTGTGCTCAGCGAACCTACCTTGGGTAAATAAAGGTTAAAAAATAAAAAAATAAAAAAAATAAAAAAAATACAAAAATAAATTCAAAAATAAAAATAATAATAGATTAACGGCGTAAATTATATTATCGCGCTGTACTAGTCTCGCGTTAACGCATCACGTTAACGCCGTTAACGGCCCAGCTCTAGTCTAAATTCATTGTGTCAGTGAATACATAATGTAGGCTATTCATTCATGCAGTACGTTCATTTGTCTGTGTCCATGTCTGTTTTTGTTTATGTGTTTGCATGCCTATGCCCATGTGTGTGTGTGTGTGTGTGTGTGTGTGTGTGTGTGTGTGTGTGTGTCTGCATCTACGATCCATGCCTGTGTGTGTATGTGCTTGTATTAGCTCAGGTATGTGTGTGTGTGTGTGTGTGTGTGTGTGTGTGTGTGTGTGTGTGTGTGTGTGTGTGTGTGTGTGTGTGTGTGTGTGTGTGTGTGTGTGTGTGTGTGTGTGTGTGTGTGTGTGTGTGACAGCAGCAAGCAGCATTAATTCCACCTCGTAGGTCTCTAGGGACGTGGCTATTATCTGCATCACTAGCACTCTCCCATAGCTAATACAGGCCTTTCATCATGTCAGTGTAATATGGCCAGCGGGACCAGGCTATGATCTGGTGTTATGCTATAATGGTTCATATTAATCAGCTCTACAGTAGCTGAGGCTCTCGTCTATGAATATCTCTCTCTGTCGCTTTCTAGGTTTTATTTTGTTCTTGTTCTATCTCATCTGTCTGTCCATCTCTCTCTCTCTCTCTCTCTCTCTCTCTCTCTCTCTCTCTCTCTCTCTCTCTCTCTCTCTCTCTCTCTCTCTCTGTCGCTTTCTAGGTCTCTTTTCTTTTGTTCTTGTTCTATCTCCTCTGTCTGTCTCTCTCTCTCTCTCTCTCTCTCTCTCTCTCTCTCTCTCTCTCTCTCTCTCTCTCTCTCTCTCTCTCTCTCTCTCTCTCTCTCTCTATATATATATATATATATATTGTCTATGTCTCTTCCTCTCACTAATTTGTGCTCTACTTCTCTCTAAGTCACCTTCTGTGTGTGCATGTGTGTGTGTGTGTGTGTGTGTGTGTGTGTGTGCGTGTGTGTATGCGTGTGCGTGTGTGTGTGTGTGTGTGCGTGTGTGTGTGTGTTTGTCTCTAAGGGCCCCTCCCAGCACAATCAGTCTCAGTACAGACATTAAGCTTCTTACTGGTTAGATCACACAGATCCAACAGCCTGCACTGGGCTTTGTGCGGCTTAGCGCACACACACACGCGCACACACACACACACACACACACACACACACACACACACACACACACACACACACACACACACACACACACACACACACACACACACACACACACACACACACACACACACACACACACACACACACACACACACACACACACACACACACACACACACACACACACACACACACACACACATACACACGGTGGGACATCTCTCTAAACTCAATGTCAGCCTGGGAGTGATCTGAACCTCTAACCTCCAGGGTGCTGGTTAGATCCAGAGGGGTATTGTGCACCGTACTGTGAGAGCTTACAGGGTAGAGTGGCAGCGTACTGTGGGATCTCCCCAAACACTTCTTCTTCAAGGTCCAACAGTCCAGCAGTAAAGGAGAAGTAGAGGGTAGACTATACGGCTGTTATAGCCTACCGTGTGATGAATGGATGCTGTGTCTGCTGTACTGTATATAATCTATAGGGCTGGGTAACGGCACCGATTACCCCGAATTGATTAAATCCTGATTTGATTCGGTTTGACACAGATTCAGTTAGACTCGATGGTGCTGGTTTCCGCCATTGTTGTCACAAAATTGGTGAATGCAGAAAACGCAGCACAAGGCAAACTGCAGGATGAGAGGCACCCTGGAAATAATGTTTACTGAAAATCTTCACACATCCACTGAAAAAAGGAATAGATTAAAAGATTGATCTTGGGATTTTAAGAACTTATATATTGATATATGTGACGTTTGGGGTTTTGCTCTCACCTGGGAGCAAAAGCCCTGGCGTTGCCCAGTGGTAATTACCTGTCGTTCTGCCCTAATTGTCCTGATTGGTACCTGCTGTGTATAGTTTGCCCTGCTTCATGTGTCCTCCTTGTTTACTGTTCACATTGTCAGTCGTTCACTGATTGTTAACGTCAGTACTCTTGCTAGAAGCAAACAACCCTTATCGCTCCCGTTTTGGAGGATACGTTTCGTACTGTCGGTATCGTGCTTTGCATTATTGTGTACATAATTATATTTGAGTGTATGTACTTCTGTGTGTGCGCCTGCAGCATCATCAAGTGCTGTGTTATCTTTAGCTTATCCCGTTTTGGAGACTGGCTTTCTCCCATTTGTTTTTCCCTGTTTAACCTCTTAAGCCCGGAGCCCTATTTTCAGAAAATCCGCCTAACATACCTAAGTAAATGGAATATTGCTCCACTTCTACAAGGTCCATTTGCATATTCTTGGTATCTAGGGACATCTATGGACCTCAGTGAATGTATTCCCAGTGTCTAGAAATATTGTGTCTATTACTAGGCTTGCTTAAAATGTGATGAAACAAAGGAGAATATGAATTATGATTTTTCTTTGCATCTTTGACAGTGAATAACACCATGCTAATAATGACCAGACATGAAAAACTGCCACTGATCTCATTCAGTACCTTCTTGAGATCATATGTACAAAAAAATCTAAGGAAGAGATGGAAGGGAATGTGGGACCCTGATGTAAACAAGATGAAAGTCTTTCTCTGGTCTGCACCTGCGCAGTGATTGATTGAATGAAAATTGTATTAACAGATTGCAGAATGGGTACAATACAGTACGGCTCAATACACATACATAAGGGGATGCAGACCAGAGAAAGACTTTCGTCTAGTTTACATCAGGGTCCCCCATTTTCAATTCATAATGAATTGTAAGTAAGGGTGCAATTAGCACCGTGCAATCCATTCTTTGTGGATCTAGCCCCTAGTTTTAGTTTAGTTTTAGTAAAGTTATAATAGCCTTGCTCCATCCACATGTTCATCCAGGCCTCTCTTTCATCCCTCCTCTCTTCTCCACTTCTGTATTTTCTCCACATTTCATGCACATCCTCACACTCCTTGCTGTGTGTGTCTGTGTGTGTGTGAGAGTGTGTCCCAAAGTTTAGTCGTGCACATAGTGTACGGTATGGTATGGTATGTGTGTGCATGTTCTGCTTCATGTTTTATATACATTGTAATTTTATTTGGTTTGTTTTAGTGTGTTTAAATTATTTCCCCTATGTGATGTTTGTATCATATGTGTCTAATAGTCTTAATTGACCTGCCTGGTTAAATTAAGGTTAAATAAATGCATTTAATAAAATACAATACAGTATGTATTGTGGGTCCTGGGCAGCTCCCAGGTGTAACTGTGTGAGTGTATAGCAAGGCATTGCTCAGCAAATCTTCCCTGAATAAATAAAGATTACAACCTTTGGGGGAAACACTATGACAGATAAAGATAAAGACATGAAAGATATATATGTTTTATATTCCTTATGTGGCCAGAAAAAGAACACACTTTAAGTGTGCAGCAGCACATTGTACAATAGTGGTGTTTGGTGATGGGCAGTTAGAGCAGCCTGCTGCACTGGCTAAATGTTTCCCATTAATAGAGCTGTACGGACATACACAGATCCCTGTGGGAGAGGGGGGGTGGGAGACAGAGATGGATAGAGAGAGAGAGTGTGTGCGTGTGTTTGTGTGTGTCTGCATGTGTGTGTGTGTGTGTCAGTGCACGTATGTGTGTGTGTGTGTGTGTGTGTGTGTGTGTGTGTGTGTGTGTGTGTGTGTGTCAGTGCACGTATGTGTGTGTGTGTGTGTGTGTGTGTGTGTGTGTGTGTGTGTGTGTGTGTGTGTGTGTGTGTGTGTGTGTGTGTGTATGTATGTGTGTGTGTGTGTGTGTGTGTGTGTGTGTGTGTGTGTGTGTGTGTCTGCATGTGTGTGTGTGTGTGTGTGTGTCTGCATGTGTGTGTGTGCGTGAACAGAAGACCCCCTGTGGCTCTGCTGAGTGCCCCCCCCCCCAGCTCTAAGTCTATAAAGCTGTCTCCAACATATCATTACTTCCCATTACGTTGCCACTGACCATCACACTGCTGCGCTGTAATACTCCCCTCCTCTCTCTCTCTCTTATCTCTCTCCTAATCCCTCTCTCCTCATCCATCCCTTCTCCCTCCATCTCTATCTCTCTCTCTCCTCGTATATCACCTCTCTCCTCATCCTTTACCTCTCCCTCCTTCCTCCGCCCTCCTTCATCTCTCATCTATCCCTCTATTCATCTGTTCCCTCCACATTTCCTCCCCCTCTCTCAGCCATAGGCTCCAATTCTCTCCCCATCTATACCATCTCTCTCTCCATCCCTCTCATCCTTATTAAGGCTGACTCTGAGTATCGGCGCTGATTCTGGGTAACATCTGCTATATAGTATATACTAGGGATGCCCCGATCGATCGGCCACCGATCGTTATCGGCCGATACTCAGTATAAATATGCAATCTGTGAATTCCGATAATGAGTCATATTCGCCGATAGCGGAAACTGATCAAGCGAAGCTCTCACTCGCTGTCTGTCTCAGACACACACGACCTGCAAACTGCCGCTGCTCCTCCTCGCTAGCCCCGCCCGCCCCCGTGTAGAGTTTGTAAACAAAGAGGACTGAGATGCGGCTCCTCTGCTCGAGTCTGTAGTGCATTCGACCTGCGCTAACGTTAGCTACCTACAGTAGCTATCGTTACTGTTTAAACAAAATTGCCCAGTCAACTATTCACGTTTAGTAGGCATTGTCTAACGGTATTTAGCCGGCTAGCTACCGATAGCTCCTGATATCAACAAATGATCCAGAAAGTCTAGTAGTCCATGTTCATACCTCCGTTAGCTTGCGTTAGCTTGCGTTAGCTGACGTTAGTTTACTGTTCAAAACGAAATGTCCCATTGAACTAAAGTTCTGTCTTAACGTCATCTAGCCGGCTAGCAGTAGCTACAGATAGCTCTTGATATCAATGTCTTATAACATTGATTTAATGCGTATTTGAGCTGAGGGCTTGCTGAATGTGAAATGACCAACGCACAGTAACGTTACCAATAGGGTCCCGCTGCAGCGCCGGAGAATCCTTTTTGGAGCTGGAGGCTACTAGAGTACACACAGACAGTGGAGCTGTTTGCAGATAGCGAGCATTTTGACTTGTTGCGTGGTGGCGATGTCTCGCAGATAATACAAGTACAAGTCTAATTATATAATATATATATTTTATAAAAAAAAAAAAAAAAGATTTATATAAAATAATTTTTAATTTCTTTTTAATCAAAAACAATCGGTATCGGATCGGTATCGGCCGATATGGCTCACGACGATCGGTGATCGGTATCGGTGGCAAAAAACGTGATCGGGGCATCCCTAGTATATACACCTACTGTACTATGCCAATGTGTTATTAGGATAGGAATCATAGGACTATATTTCACTCCTGCCTTGGAGCAAGACACCTCACTGGAATGTACCTCAACTTTGGAACTGCTGTCTGACAACTGTGCTCACTGCTCACTCACTCACTCACTCACTCACTCACTCACTCACTCACTCACTCACTCACTCACTCACTCACTCACTCACTCACTCACTCACTCACTCACTCACTCACTCACTCACTCACTCACTGGTACGTCTCTGTTTATGAACCACAATGGGACACTTGAGTCATGAATGATCTCTTAACCCCTTAACCTCTTAAGGATCGGGCAAAAATGGGGCTAGTTTATTAAAAAAAAATTATCATTGCATACCCAATGTAATTTGCGATTTATTATACTTACTTATAGCACATGTATGAGTCTGGTCTCTTTTGAAAGGTAACATCACTTTGAGTGCTAATGAAATCGAGTAACAGAGGTTTGAACACACTGAAGTAAAAGTTTTGTGTACTCACATTTCTGTTTAGTGGTTGCCAGATGCCTGTTTTTATGTCCCAGCTGAGAGGAAGGAGCTGGAAAACAGTTCCATAGCCTCAAGTATTATGTAGGTCCAAAGTTGATAAAAATCCCACGGAAAATGAGTGTTTCACAAAGGTTTTTGTAATGTGTGTACCTGTAAAAATGCTGCTCGATTATCCAAAATGGCCGTCCACTTCCATTTCACCTCTCGAGTCAAAACATATGGCCATTTTGGATAATCATGCCGAATTAACGCCGGTACACACATTACAAAACCCTCATTTTCTGTGTGATTGTTATAAACTTTGGACCTGTACTGTAGATAAGACTTCAGGCTCTGGAACCGTTATGTTTTCCAGCTCCTACCTCTCAGGTGGAACTCAAAAACAGGCATCTGGCAACAAACTGAAATGTGAGTACACAAAACTTTTAATTCAGTGTGTTCAAACCTCTGTAACTCTATGTATTAGCACTCAGAGTGATTATTGTTGTGGAATAGAGTTCAGAATGTTTCCTTTCGGGCGGCTAGGTGGCGCAGTGGGCAAGGCGCTCGCCACCAATGCAGGAGATGCTGGGTTCGAGCCCAGCTCTCGGGCGTTGCTACCAGCTTGGCTGGTCGTTCATACTAATACAATTGGCAGTATTAGGGGGTGGGAAGCTGGTGGGTGGGGATCGGACGTTGTGGACAGTGACTCCTACAGGTCGGTTGGTGCGCCTGCGCAGTAGAATCAGGAAGCGACAAGGGCGGCGTGTCCCTCCCAGTCCCACGCAGACCCTCGCCGCTGAGAGATCTTTTACACAATTCCTGTGAGTCTATGGAACACCTCTGTGAGGTTTTTCCCCCAAAAATTCATTGTTTTGTATTTCTAATCAAGTACTCAAAAACAGCCTTTTTCTACCTCAAGATCTTAAGCCGTTTTGAGGCTGGGCTCCAACCACTGTGTGGCCTGGTGCCAACTGCCACATCAACTGCCACATTATTATGCAGCTGAGAAATCTCTGACATCACAGATATGCACATTTTCAGATGACTCAGTTCAGTGAGGGTGAATATTGTGAGAGGAGAATTGGAAGAATGCGCCAATATGAGAATTAGAGACATAGATCCTATTAGTATAAGTCCACATAGCTAGGAAACAATGCTAAACACTGAAAAAGGCCATTTATAAGATAGTTCCCCTTTAATGTGTCCTTTTCATTGTGTTTAAAGTGACCGTTTGTGTGTGAGCGAATGCAGAATGTGTGTTGTGTGTGTGTATGTGTGTGCTCATGTGTACTTGTGTGTGGAGGGATCAGTGTTAAATGTTCTGATGGCCTGGGGGAAGAAGCTGAGCCTTACGCACAAAACCCACCAGGTGCGGGCGCAAGCACTCGCGGGTTTCGTGCAAGAACAGCGCGCGTGGCCATCCACACCGAATCCGACTTCAGAGCGGGCGAAAGCGCACGGAGGAAGGCACCTTTTTCATTGGAACAGCTGTAAATGCTTAGTCTATATGCAAAGTCAGTCCCCAGTTAAGATTTCCAATTCCAGTGTTCTATTGTCCATTTTGCATGTTATTATATAATTAATTAGAATGTTAGAATAAATTTTAGAATGATGAAATCAGTGTGACTGTACTCCTGAAAAAGTAGTATGGTTTATTTGTATTGGGAAAGATACAGACACATTAGCTGGTTGAACAACATCTATATGTGTGGTAATAATGCAGATATTGAGTGTATTTCTGTGAAAATGCGCGTGGCACACGCCTCTGAATCCAACCGAAGCAATTAAATTCGCTTCCCGCCCGCGAGTCGCCTCTGGTGTGAACAGCGGCCGGTGTGAACAGCTACGCCTGTTAACATGGGAGCGAAAGTGAAGCGCTGATCGCCCGCCCGCCTCACGCCGGCGCTTGGTGGGTTTCGTGCGTGAGTCTCTCTGTTCATGCTGCGTGTGTGCATAGGCGCTTGCCTGACCGCAGCAGCTTGAACAGGCTGTTGTTGGGGTGGTGGGGGTCCTTCATTATTCTGCAGGCTCTGGATTTGCACCTCCTGTTATATAAGTCCTGCAGGGGTGGTAGTGCAATACCCGTAGTACGCTCTGCTGAGCGCACCACTCTCTGTAGGGCCTTCCTGTCCTGGGCCGTGCTGTTTCCAAACCAGGCAGTATTGTTTCCAGTCAGAATGCTCTCTACAGCCCCGGAATAGAAGGAGTGGAGTATCTTCCCCTCTGAACTTCTTAATTGTCTCAGGTGTTAGAGGCGCTGTTTCACTTTCACTTGTGTGTTCTGCTCCTACTTCAGACCAGCCATCTCGTTTGGTCAAATAGCAAACATTCTAAATACTTTAAACCTTTAAACTAGGGCTGTCAGTTTATCGCATTAATTAGATTAACACTTTAATCGCCATGGGTTAAATTCATAATTTACCATCCCTCGCCAGCTCTATTTGTCTATGGAGAAGTTCCCCTTCTTTGCAGGGCTATAACTTTTTAAATTCTATTGCTACATTGCCATTATTATGGCCCATTCAATGTCCTATATGTATTGTTCAGGGTGTAGCAACGTTAAACTTTTTCATTCACATATTCATACTAAAATATGGTCTAAAGTATAAGTATGTTTTTATCGTTTTCTGCAGCTTTCTTCAGAACGTGATTTATAGCCCTAAATGCATTATATTGATGATGAAATACAGTTTGGTAGCGATCGGCGCGAGATGAAAAATTTCAACTGGACGTACTTCTAGAATGATCTACGTATGATCTGATGATGACCGGATGGGCGGGGGATCGTTTATAATTCCGTGGGCAGCGTTAGATGATTCATCCAGAGTGGGTCATATGTTCATCATAGCAGTTTATATGGAATAAGTTAGAAAATAACGCTGAATCTTACCGTATGTTCCTCGCGCCGTTGGACGATCAGCGTGGAGTAGACCGTTTTCGATTATGGGATGTTGATCCTGATGAACCATTTCCAGGTTGTATAATACTATATACGTCCAAATAACGTTGTTTATTGAGTTAGGGCGAGCGATTGATCATCCAGTGTGTTGAGATGGAGTCCGGCTACCGATCGCGAGTGCCCGGAGCACATATGGATGGGCACTTCCTGTTTGGCGCGTCTGCCGATCGGCCACCAGATGGCGCTCTCGAACCGTTAGACAGTTGAGTGGAGCTCACCAGTACATCTCAGGGCTCCCGAAAGGAAATATGATTTCGATGACAGATTTTTGAAATATTGACATCAAAGACGAGTTACGGCGTCTTCGGCAGAATGAGCATGGCTCCGAATGACGTGAAAACTCGTCCGCGGCGATCATAGTGTTAATTAATTACACAGCAAATGATCACGTTATGAAAATTAACTCAACATTTATTAAAGTATTTTTTTCATTCCATAAGACGTAGAATAAACATTTACAGACATTGTTTTTAAATGGCCATTTGCATGTTCTTGGTATCTGATTCTAGGGACATCTATGGATCTCAGGGAATGTATTCCCAGTGTCAGAAATACTGTGTATGTTACTAGGCTTGAGTAAATTGTAATGAACCAAATGAGAATATCAATTCAATTTCATTTTTATTTTTTTTTTTATCTTTGACTGTGAATAACCATGCTAAAATTTACCAGACCTGAAAAATCTAAGCAAATGAATAAATGGAAGATGATTAAACAGAAGGTTTTGTAGATACAGTACTGAATTCTGCCATCCGGACACATGCAATTTGAAATATGATTATAGGATATAGAATATCAGGCCTAAAATGGTTATGCGATTAAAATGTGATTAATTATTAGATTAATTAATTACAAATCCTGTAATTAATTAAAAAATGTAATCGCCTGGCAGCACTACTTTAAACACAATGTTACCTAGCAAACACAATCTAGCTAACTACGAGGTTTGGTGGGAAGAACTTATCGTGCATAGATCACTAGATTTCTCAACTTATAATACGCATTTCACATGGGCATTTCCTCATTAAGTTATAACAAAATGACAATTGGTCAATAGCGAACATTAAATATTTAACCTACAAACATGAAACTGTTCTGACAGCACAATATTGATGTAGCCAAGAGATTCGCTGGGAAAAGAATGTTCCTAATGCATAGGTATTTCACGTACAATACGAGGCTGACTCTGGCATTGGCATGTTGTAAAGTGTTGCCAGAGAGCTGAGCTGATTACAGGAGTCTAGGTGAGGCTTTGTGTAGTAACGCCCTTGTCGTTGACCGATTTGAAAAATACTTGAGAATTCAGGCCTGATATGACACACACACACACACACGGTTCAAATAACAAATTCAGCAAGACCGACGGCTTCTCAGTTACAGTGGGTGACAATATTGTCACAAGGAAAGATGAAATTACATACCTAGGTTCCATCCTAGAGGCAAATCTTTCCTGTGACAAAATGGCATCCAATGTAATAAAAAAAAGTCAACCAACGAACTCGATTCTTGTACCGGATATCCTCTCTGGTAAACGAGAATACCCTGAAGACTCTGGAAGGAGCACTCATTCAAGGGTACTACGACTATGCTTGCACCTCATGGTACCAAAGCACCTCAAAGGCGCTAAAAACAAAATTACAAACATCTCAAAACAAACTGGTCAGACTACTGCTTGACCTTACTCCTAGAACCCACCTCACCCCTGCCCACTTTGACAACCTAGGATGGCGACGACAGAGTACAGCAACTTGCAATGGGCCTGGTCTACAAGATACACTATACGACTAAGGTACCCATGTATATGTCAAAATACTTCCCAAATGTCAGTGAATACCACAATCACAACACCAGAGGGAGCTCCACAAATCATGTTAAACCCAGATTCGGCTCAAACAAGGGACTAAACACGTTTCGCAATTATGCCACATCAATGTGGAACGCCCTACCCACAGCTGTAAAGGAATGTGAATCACTACCCACTTTCAAAACCACTCTCAAGGAGCACCTACGAGAGACTGCAATTCGAAACTGGCCACTGTAAATGGCCTAACGCAACCCCCTCCAATGTACAATACATTTCCTAATAAACCCAATAATACACGAGACCCTCTTCTTGGGACCAAGTAAGGTTTAGTCGATAATCCAATGTACAGTTACCCCCCCCCCACCCCACCACCTCCAATGTACAGTTTCCCCCCCACCCCACCCCCACCCCACCCCTACCTAACCCCCCCCCTCCACCCCTCCTACCAACCTCCTACCTACCAACCTCCTCCAATGTACAGTTTCTTCGTCAAATGTATATACTCTCTTTTTTTAGACTCTTCTTGTATCAAAAACAGTACTGTATTTGTAAATCTGGTATGTCATAAATGTATCTGCAACAGTACTGTCTATCTGTATGTCGTGTGTGTCATATATGTTATGATGAATTGAAAATGGGGGACCCTGATGTAAACAAGACGAAAGTCTTTCTCTGGTCTGCATCCCCTTAACAATTGTGTGTATTGAGCTGTACTGTATTGTACCCATTCTGCAATCTGTTAATAAAATGTTCAATCAATTCAATCAAACACATGCACACACACATGCACACACATGCACACAGACAGGAGTGATTGCAATACCCCCTCGTTAGCGGGTGTGATAATGATGAATTCCACTTGAAAGTGCCTTTTAAGGAACCCAAGGACACAGTAAAAATAAAAATAAATAAAAATGTATGTGTGAAATAAAAGTATTATGTGTCACCTTCACCTCCCCTCCTCCACCTGCACTTAATCATGTTGAAGTCATTCTTGAGTGAACAAAAACAAACATGGAAAGAAGAAAAGAAGAGAAAAGTAAAGAAGGAAATACGTTCTTCTTCCTTGTCCTTTATACTCATTTATTATCGCCTACTTTTATATTTAGTTACTTATTCTTTGACTGTTGTCTTTTTTTACCAGTTGCTATTGATTTGCTCTCAGTCGTTCTCATTTTGGCTGCTTGCTGCTACAGTATAATGGTGATGCTAGAGTTTCAGCTCATTATACTAAGTTGCTCTCAATAAGATTGTCTGCTAAATGCCTGAAATGTAAAATGTTGCGCGCGCGCTCTCTCTCTCTCTCTCTCTCTCTCTCTCTCTCTCTCTCTCTCTCTCTCTCTCTCTCTCTCTCTCTCTCTCTCTCTCTCTCTCTCTCTCTCTCTCTCTCTCTCTCTCTCTCTCTCTCTCTCTCTCTCTCTCTATCTCTCTCTCTCTCTCTCCCTGTGTAGTGTGTTAGCTGTTGCCTATCAGAATCCCCCCTGGGAAGCTAACAACTGAAAACCAACTGTAAAGCCTTACTGAGGCTTTTTAACTCTGTTTTTTTCTCTCTCTCTCTCTCCCTCTCCCTCTCTCTCTCTCTCTCTCTCTCAATCCCTCTCTCTGCCTTCAGCTATGATAGTCTCTCTTCTACTTCAAAGCAGGAGGAGGCAGAGGAGGGGTGTTGTAGAGGTCACAGGAAGCCTTGCTGTTTCTCCAGGCACACACACACACACACACACACACACACACACACACACACACACACACACACACACACACACACACACACACATCCATATGTATATATATATATATATATATATATATATATATATATATATATATATATATATATATATATATATGACGCACACATACAATGACACACACATCCACACATCCATCTCAAAACAGGGAGTCAGAGCTCTGGGTTTAGTGTCTACTCTGTCTCCTGGGATCTGCTCTGGTGTTCTGTTCAGCTCCTCAGAGAGAGAGAGACATAGGGAGAGAGAGAGAGAGAGAGAGAGAGAGAGAGAGATTTACATTTTACAGAGTCAGATAAGGAGGCCAGGTTAAGCGGCATGAAAGGAACGATGAGGAAAGAATAGGAGGGGGGAAGCAGGAGCAGATAAGAGAGGAGAGGAGCAGAGAGTATAACAGAGGAGAGGAGAGAATGGAAAGCAGAGGATAGGAGCAGAGAGGATGGAGTAGAGGAGAGGCGCAGAGAGGAGAGAGTAGAGGAGCAGAGAGGAGAGAGAGAGGAGCAGAGATGAAAATGAGAGGAGAGAAGCAGAGAGGAGAAGGCAGAAGATAATCAGAGAGATAAGGAGAGGAGCAGAGAGGAGAGAAGCAGAGAGGAGAAGGCAGAAGATAATCAGAGAGATAAGGAGAGGAGCAGAGAGGAGAGAAGCAGAGAGGAGAAGGCAGAAGATAATCAGAGAGATAAGGAGAGGAGCAGAGAGGAGAGAAGCAGAGAGGAGAAGGCAGAAGATAATCAGAGAGATAAGGAGAGGAGCAGAGAGGAGAGAAGCAGAGAGGAGAAGGCAGAAGATAATCAGAGAGATAAGGAGAGGAGCAGAGAGGAGAGAAGCAGAGAAGAGAAGGCAGAAGATAATCAGAGAGATAAGGAGAGGAGCAGAGAGGAGAGAAACAGAGAGGAGAAGGCAGAAGATAATCAGAGAGATAAGGAGAGTGTTATGGTTTGACACCGACCCCAAACGCACGACACAAGAGAGTAGGAATTCAGAGTTGCCAAAAACAAGGGCTTGTTTATTGAGACTAATTAATGAGCACAGAATAGGCAAGTCTAACAAGACAGGTACACAAGCAAGGGGGGAAATGTTCTGCTGCTCTGCAGCTTCTCCCGTGGTGGTAGTAGGGGGTAGCGGATGCTGACGTCTGAGCCGCTCTGCAGACTTCTCTCGGCAGAATCTCCGAGGTGTTGCGGAACCGAGAGGGAGAGAGAGGGAGCGAGTCAACAAGGGTGCAGGTAGAACGAGCAGGAGAACAGGAGAGGTGACTTGTACCCAAATACAAAGTTATCCAAGTGAACTAATCTTCGTGTAAATACACACAGTGAGCAAAGTTCCAAAACACAATCCCAAGTGAATATCTTCGTGTAAATACACACTGAGAGTGAAGTCCAAAAAACAATCCAATGTGAATAATATCTTCGGTGTGAAACAACACACAGTGGGAGATGTAAAGTCCCAAAATATTATCCCAGTGAGAACAACAAAAAGGCGATCGCTGGGTGAGTGACTGTCTGATAAAAAAGGTGGTAATCTTCAGTGTTATAGAAACACACGAAAACGGAATTTGATCAAGACAGTCAGTAAAAAACTCACCCAGACGTAGTGCGTAATGAGTGCTGGAACAGCAGCGGAGTGAGCGCGTCGCCACGGGGAAAAGGTGTCCAAGAGGAAGGCTTCTTGGAATATCCTGGAGGTAAAGCACAGAGAGCAAACAGCAGCAGCAGCAGGAACGGAGAATGCAAACAGAGAAATATCAAAACGATCCAACAAAACTAGAGTGGGGAAACGGGGTATAAATAATACGGGATTGATTGATTGACAAGCAGTGACAGCTGGGGAATGTGATTGAAAAGCGTGTGGACGGGAGAGAACCAATCAACGACGTCTCTGGGAAGAACAGGAGGAGCTCCACCCCTTGATGGCACCGGAGGACCAGGCGATGTGGGGCTCGTGCAGCGCGAGCCAGGGCCTGCCCAGGACCACAGGGACAAGAGGAGAGCTGGTGACGAAAAACTGGAGCCTCTCAACGTGGTCACCAGCAACGGTGAGAAGGACTGGACAGGTGCGTTGAGTGACGTCAGCCAGGCGGCGATGATCCATTGCGAAGACCTCCAAGGGCCTCTCGAGGTCCTCAAGTGGAATGTTGGCCCGGGTGGCAAACCCAACGTCCATGAAACTCCCCTCAGCACCAGAGTCCATGAGTGCACCCACCGTCGCCCGCTGGTCCGCCCAGGCTAGGGTGACGTCCGCCAGACGGTTGGGTGGTGCACGGGTGGGGGAACAGGAAAGACGGCTCACCAGGATCTCCCGGGGTCTTGGCGAGCCTGGTCCTCTTGGCCGGGCACGGCAATTGGAGACACGGTGTCCACCCCGGCCACAGTAGAGGCAACGGCCGGAGAAGAGCCTGGACTCCCGTTCGGCCGGGCTAAGGCGGTTGCGTCCCAGCTGCATGGGTTCCTCCTCGGTCACGGCTCGAGAGGGAACAAACCCACCAGTCACGGAGGGGGCAGGGCGGTCAGCACTGTAGAGGCGGCCGCCGGGAAAGGGAGCCCCTGAGCGGCGGTCGATGGCACAGTCGTAAGGCCGGCGAGGCGGAAAGACCTGAGCCCTGGACTCACTGAAAACCTCCTCGAGGTTGTGGTACTCGGGGGGTACGTCTGGGGTACAGAAAACCTCCTCGAGGTCGTGGTCCTCGGGGGGTACGTCTGGGGTACAGAAAACCTCCTCGAGGTCGTGGTCCTCGGGGGGTACGTCTGGGGTACTGAAATCCTCCTCGAGGTCGTGGTCCTCGGGGGGTGCGTCTGGGGGTCCCCGTCGGGTTCTCTCACGTCTTCTCTCCTGGAGGCGTCCGTCGATGCGGATGGCGAGGCTGAACAGGTCCTCGAGGGAATCTGGTCCCTCCCGGGTCGCGAGCTGGTCCCTGACTGCGTCACTGAGCCCACTCATGAAGGTTAGGCGAAGTGCTGGGTCGTTCCATCCACTCTCCACCGCCGCCAGTCGAAACTCCAGGACGTAGTCAGTTACCCTGCCGCTCCCCTGTCGGAAGGTCCCCAACCGGGCTCCAGGGTCCAGACCTCGGGCTGGATGGTGGAACACTCTGCGGAGCTCCGCCACGAAGTCTGGATAGGAAAAAACAAAATCTGCCTCCATTGCCCAGGAGGAAGTGACCCACTGGGCAGCATGGCCTGAAAGCAAGTTCGTCATATAGGCCACTTGGGACCCTCTAGCAGTAAAACGGCTTGGTTGATGACGGAAAACCAACTCACATTGCATGATGAATGTGGCACACTCCTCAGGATTGCCGTCGAACAGCCGTGGGACGGAGAGACGGGGTTCCCGAGGTGCGGGATCTGCTGGGACTGCGGGGAATGCTCCTGAAGGAAGTGAGGGAATTAAAGCGTTAACGGTGTCGCTCAGCGTGTGAAGCTGAACGAGAATACCCGACTGTTGTCCTGCCAGAGCGGCCAGGGACCCTTGAATAAGCAGGACCTGCTCTCGGAGTCCCTGTACAGCAGCTGCAGCCGCATCCAGCTGTAGGCTGTGTTCCTTGGCTGACTCTAACTGGACTGCCGCTGCTGTGCTGACTCTCTTGCGGGCGCAGACCGCGCAGGCCAGTACGAACCCCTTGACGTCGTTCCTCATGGTGGGCCACCAGAATCGACGAGCCAGGAAGGAGAACGTGCGATGAACGCCCGGGTGGCAGGCGAACCGGCTGGTATGGCCCCACTGGAGGACCCGGGACCGGACTGAGTTGGGGACAAAGAGATGATTAACCGGTACATTGCCTGGAGCGCGATGGAAGCGTAGGGCACGCCTTACCACCCCCTCGATGCCCAAGGTGACTACTCTCTCTGTGTCGGCTGGGGTCGTCATATTGGTTGGATCGTAATGTTATGGTTTGACACCGACCCCAAACGCACGACACAAGAGAGTAGGAATTCAGAGTTGCCAAAAACAAGGGCTTGTTTATTGAGACTAATTAATGAGCACAGAATAGGCAAGTCTAACAAGACAGGTACACAAGCAAGGGGGGAAATGTTCTGCTGCTCTGCAGCTTCTCCCGTGGTGGTAGTAGGGGGTAGCGGATGCTGACGTCTGAGCCGCTCTGCAGACTTCTCTCGGCAGAATCTCCGAGGTGTTGCGGAACCGAGAGGGAGAGAGAGGGAGCGAGTCAACAAGGGTGCAGGTAGAACGAGCAGGAGAACAGGAGAGGTGACTTGTACCCAAATACAAAGTTATCCAAGTGAACTAATCTTCGTGTAAATACACACAGTGAGCAAAGTTCCAAAACACAATCCCAAGTGAATATCTTCGTGTAAATACACACTGAGAGTGAAGTCCAAAAAACAATCCAATGTGAATAATATCTTCGGTGTGAAACAACACACAGTGGGAGATGTAAAGTCCCAAAATATTATCCCAGTGAGAACAACAAAAAGGCGATCGCTGGGTGAGTGACTGTCTGATAAAAAAGGTGGTAATCTTCAGTGTTATAGAAACACACGAAAACGGAATTTGATCAAGACAGTCAGTAAAAAACTCACCCAGACGTAGTGCGTAATGAGTGCTGGAACAGCAGCGGAGCGAGCGCGTCGCCACGGGGAAAAGGTGTCCAAGAGGAAGGCTTCTTGGAATATCCTGGAGGTAAAGCACAGAGAGCAAACAGCAGCAGCAGCAGGAACGGAGAATGCAAACAGAGAAATATCAAAACGATCCAACAAAACTAGAGTGGGGAAACGGGGTATAAATAATACGGGATTGATTGATTGACAAGCAGTGACAGCTGGGGAATGTGATTGAAAAGCGTGTGGGGGGAATGAAATGATTAACAGAAACAAATGAAAAACAGAGCGAGGTGGTTTAAAGGAACAGAGCGAGTGGGAGAGCAGCGGACCAATCATCACAGTACTTCAAGAAGCCTGTGGTGGGGAAAGAGCCAAACCTTACAGAGAGGAGCAGAGAGGAGAGAAGCAGAGAGGAGAGAAGCAGAGAGGAGAAGGCAGAAGATAATCAGAGAGATAGGGAGAGGAGCAGAGAGGAGAGAAGCAGAGAGGAGAAGGCAGAAGATAATCAGAGAGATAAGGAGAGGAGCAGAGAGGAGATGTCGTATTTTGACATTCTTGCTAAATACAGTATGCACTACCGAAACCTAACCTTTGTGTTAAAATCAGTGGTATATACTGTAGATCTACACACTTTATCCAATCAGGAGAGAGAAACTCCACAAAGAGTTTTATTGCAATCTGGAGCACTCATGTTCACCACATACTGTTTTCTAAAAGTATACTCAGTGCTACTGCCTATTGTACTTTACTCTCTGTAAGGTAAAACATTTCTCACATCTGAAGCACCTGTAACAGCCTTTTCTTTTAATATAGAGTCCTCCATTTCAGCGTATATAATGTAGATGTAGTCTGAGTGGCATTTAGTGGTATTTTGCATGCTATGCTGGAGTTATTGGCTATTGGGTAGGCAGGATGGCTTAGAGGTAAAGAGGCCAGTCATTAACCGGAAGGTCGCTCGTTCGCCACTGACAGGAGGGTGTATTCCAGCTCTGAGCTGGTGACTGAAGAATGGCTGGTATTACATCTACGGTACCCACCATCTCTGCCTAAGTGCCCTTGAGCAAGGCACTGAACTCCAAAACTGCTCCAGGGGTGCTGCACTGTGGGTGACCCATAGCTCTGACCTGTCTGATGTAATGCATATGTGTGGGGGACTGTGTGTATCTGTAACTAGGCGGGGTAGGCAAAAAAACACACATTTCAATTGCCTTGTGTACATTGACAATAAGGTAATCTTCTTCTGTTGCCACTGTCTCAAACCTTGTAACTCATTTGGTTCTGTTTTCTTGCTTGACTGGACTGAGTGCATATGGTAACAGGACAATTGAATCCATTCGAAACACATTCTATGATAAAAAAAACAAAAGAATAGAATAGAATAAAATAGAAATACTTTTATTATCCCGTGGGAAATTTGACACTGCAAATCGCTCAACATTTAAACATTTAAACATTTAGACAGGACAGGTCACGAATTAGAATAATAACACAAATCAAATCAAGTTGCCTAGGATAAGAGTAGAGTAAAATAGAATAAGAATGAAATAAAATATACAGTAAATAAATACAGTAAAAATATACTGAGCATGGGGGAAGGGGGGGGTACAGGTAGTAAAAAAACAACACAGCAGTGTAAATAAATTGGTCAATATAATTAACTATCTAACTAACTGAGATATATATATATATATTCACAGTATTCACAGTGTCACATAAGGTGCAGTATGCATCAGGTAGTGTTATTGTCCTCCTTGGGTTCCTATTAGTCCTAGGTCAATGTCTGGCAGCCGTCGCTGCCCCCTGTTGTGGAGCCTGGAGGCCGCTAGTCGCGGCCTCCTGCCACTATTGAGCTGCCGCTCTGTGCTCAGTGATGCAGTGAGGCACAGTGATGCATTGTATAGTCTGATGGCTGTTGGAATGAAGGACTTCCTGTGCCGTTCAGTGCTGCATTTGGGTAGAGTGAGCCTAGCACTGAACATGCTCCTCCTGTCAGCCAAGTCTGTGTATAGTGGGTGTGTGGGGTTTTCCCTGATGGCCTGGAGCTTAGCAAGGCTCCTCCTCTCCGCCACCCTCGCTAGAGAGTCCAGCTCCACCCCAACCACGCTGCTGGCCTTCCTGACCAGCTTATCCAGCCTGGTTGTGTCTCCTGCTCTCAGTCCGCTGCCCCAGCAGGTCACAGCGTACAAGAAGGCGCCCGCCACCACCGACTCATAGAACATCCTCAACATCCTTGTACAGACATTGAATGATCTCAGCCTTCTGAGGAAGTAGAGTCGGCTCTGGCCCTTCGTGTACAGTGCCTCTGCATGTACAAAAATGGAGCAATTGGAAATGAGATTATTCCTAAATAATTTATAGTTAATTTTTGAGTTAGCCCTTTTTTGTTTTCAAGACCATGTAACAATTTTCAAAAACATTTTCCTGAATTGATAACGTTTCAAGGATTTTCGAGACCCAGGGGAGCCCTGGAAGAAGAGAGGAGACCCAGTAGAGAATGCAGGTAACAAATGTTGAGTGACGGACAGAGGGAAGGATAAGAGAAACAGGGATGAAAGGAGAACAAGAAGAGGAGAGGAGAGGGTGGTTGGAAGAAGAGAGGAGACCCAGTAGAGAATGAAGGTAACAAATGTTGAGTGACGGACAGAGGGAAGGATAAGAGAAACAGGGATGAAAGGAGAGCAAGAAGAGGAGAGGAGAGGAGAGGATGGTTGGAAGAAGAGAGGAGACCCAGTAGAGAATGAAGGTAACAAATGTTGGGTGATGGACAGAGGGAAGGATAAGAGAAACAGGGATGAGAGAAGCCAGAAGAGGAGAGGAGAGGAGAGGAGAGGAGAGGAGAGGAGAGGAGAGGAGAGGAGAGGAGAGGAGAGGAGAGGAGAGGAGAGGAGAGGAGAGGAGAGGAGATGAGATGAGATAGGGGCATGGGAAAGCAGAGACAAACCATCTGGAACATGATCCTAAAAAGAGCCACAGTGTTTCCTTGATGTCTTATTTAGCCACAGAACACTGCTGTGTGTCTGTGTGTGTGTGTGTGTGTGTGTGTGTGTGTGTGTGTGTGTGTGTGTGTGTGTGTGTGTGTGTGTGTGTGTGTGTGTGTGTGTGTGTGTGTGTGTGTGTGTGTGTGTGTGTGTGTGTGTGTGTGTGTGTGTGTGTGTGTGTGTGTGTGTGTGTGTGTGTGTGTGTGCCTGTGAGTGTGTGCATGAAAACACAGGCCCACAGGGTATACTCTCTCTCAGTTTGCAGATTGTGATTGCCGTCTTATTAATATTGAATATAATAAGCATCATAATGGACGACAACCATATTGTCCATCCAGTATTGTTCAAATGTGCTGATCTGGAAAAAAATAATAGCTTTATCCTTTCTGTTTAAATATGAATCACAATAGGAAAAGTGTGTCTGTTTATGCTATTTTAATTGCATTGCACCTTCAACCGTACAGTAGCTGAATAAAATATAAATAAATAACTGAACAATGTAGATATTATCAGGCGTTATATGTACATGTGCTGGAATGCTGCTTCTATTTTCCTTGTCATTTTCCACTCCTTCCTCCCTGCATACAGTCATAGTAGGCGTATAAAACACACACCATAATCATGCCTTCATTGGTATGACTGTGTGCAACCGTCAGCACATCCCTATCTCAATCTGCACATAGCCAGAGAGCGGGCCGTGATTAGAATACTCTGAGTCTGGGGAACGCTGTGGTCAGCACTATGGCTTCCAGGCCAGCGCAGCTGCCTTTACCTTTTGGTTGTATATATATATATTTATGTATATATTATTTTGATTGGGCAAATTAAATCATATTTTAACCTACAGCAAAATTAAGCAGGAAACCCAAAGAGGTAAATGGTTATAATATATATATATTTAAAAAAAGAATAACAAATAAATAAATAAATGAAAAAATTATTCTAAATTGGGAAATGGAAAATATGACAGTGGAAGTCACTGGGTACAAGGCCTGTCTCATGGGAAGACTGGGATATATCCACACAGAATAAATGCATAGCATTTATTTTATTTATTATAGATGTTTGATTAAAATACACAATATAAAACCATTATCAATCTTTATTATTCCCACTATGGAAATATATTCAGTAATTTGCCGTCACACATCGGAGTACTTGAATGAAAATAATTTTTGTGGCAAAGTGAGAATAATATCCTCCCATTATTCCGTGGTGACTTGTATTATCTTATTCATGAATTCAATTCACCCTCGCCTTAAAACCAAGTGTTCCCAATAATGAAAAAGACCTTTGACCGAGAGTGTAGAGGTGAGAGAGCTGAGGTCCAGGACACAGGATCATTTTAAAAGTCTCCAAAGGGATTTTCAGATGGTGGGGAAACGTATTTAAGTGGTAGTTTTACAGGTGTCATTCATGCTGGCAAGGACTCCAGCTTTCTGTCATGTTGAGCGCCTCTCTCCCAGTGTCAAACGTACAAGTCGTGCCTTTGCAAGCATAATAGACAGTTGCACTTGAACCAATTCAAAAGGTCACCCTTAAAGCACATTCCGACCAGAAGAGTTTGTTTAAAGGGGACATATTTTAGTCCTTTTCAACAAGTTAATATAGGTCTTTGATGTCTTTTTTTTTTTTACTTGCTGGAAAAAATCTAAACACTCAGATTATGCATTCTAGCGGCCTCTATACCTCTCTGTTTCAGTTCAGTCCTGTTCTTAACAGGCTGTTTCTGTGCCTGTAACACGCGAGCTGCTTTTATCATACAAATGCCATAATTAGTGGCGGCTGAGTGGCGCAGTGGGCAAGGCGCTCGCCACTAACGCAGGAGATGCTGGTATCGAGCCCAGCTCTCGCCGTTGCTACCGGCTTGGCCGGCCGTCATACTAACACAATTGGCAGTGTTAGAGGGTGGGAAAGCCGGTGGGTGGGGATTGGACGTTGTGGACAGCGACTCCTACAGGTCGGTTGGGTGACGCCGGTGCGGCGGAAACAGGAAGTATCGGGGGCAGCGTGAGCCTCCCACGCGTTACTCCTCGCCACTGAGAGTTCGAGCTGCTGCGGTGAAAAGATGCGACAGGCTGACTCCTCGTGTACCGGAGGGGACACGTGATGCAAGGCTTCTATCCTCACTACAGCCGACCAGTGGGAGGCATAGTCTAGCAACGTTCAAGACAGGGGAGGGAAGAATTGGAAATACAAAATTGGGATGGGAGAAAAATAGAAAATGGGGAGAAAAAGTGGATAAAAAAAAATCTTTCAGTGTAGAAGCATGAATGGTGCCACCAGTGATTTGCTATTTGAAACAGTCAAAGTCAAAGTCCTCTTGGGAGGAATCAGTGTGGACTGTGGGGGTGAGCTTGGGAGAGCGTCTGTCAGTGTATACGTGAATTTTGTTGTCCTGTGTTTTGTTTTCTTTTGTTATGAATTGTATTGTATGTTTTGTATCTTATGTTAAGGACCCCCTCGAAAACGAGATAGCATATCTCAAGGGGTTTATCATTCAAATAAATTTCAAATTTCAAATCAAAGTCAGCTTTATTGTCACCTCTCGTAATGTGCAAGACATACAGAGTTATTAAATTGGGTTTCCCCCTTCCCACGGTGTATATAAAAAACAAGGTCTAATATAAACATAAAGTAACATATAGTACACTATAAACATATGGACAGTATACAGGACTATAGACAGTAGCTAAAAAAAGTGAATGTATGAGTGAATGTAAATATATAGGTAAACGAGAACTTAGTGCAAAACTTTTAGCAGCAGTACTGTGAGGTTTTGCCCGCTGCTCACTACCTTTTCTCTGTCTTCTTTAAGCCTACTGTTAGGAATTCCCTATTCTCTGTCTTCTTTAAGCCTACTGTTAGGAATTCCCTACTCACTCTCTCTAGCCCCCACCCTCTCGTTCCTTACCCTTAGTGGCCACACCTGTTTGATATTCTATTATCTCTCGCACCTGTGGTGGCAGGCTAATTAGTCCCCCTGTGGGCTTTAAATACCAGGGCGCTTCCCCTCGTTTTGGCGTGGGGTCGTGTTGTATACTTGCCGAGTCATATTCTCTAAACATCTAGACTCTTTCGGGAGATCCTCTGTCTGCCTATGCTGTTCCATTCTCCGGCGTCGAGATGTTTGCTCCAGCCTTCGCCAACTGTCGCCGTTGCCTGTGGGGGAGACTGGTCTGCGCTCCCTGTACTTCCACGGGAGGCACCCCAGCGTTCCACTGCAGACCCCCGCGCAGCTGTTCGTCCTGACGCACATCCAGACCAGCGCAGACGCTCTCCAGTCCTCAGCGCGCAACGCGCATCTTCCAAGGACGCTCGAGCTTGGCACGCTCTCCAGACCAGCGCGCAACGCGCATCTTCCAAGAACCTTCGAGCTTGGCACGCTCCTCCGTACCAGCGCACGGACGCGCATCTTCCAGACCTTCGAGCTTGGCACGCTCCTCCGTACCAGCGCACTGACGCGCATCTTCCAGACCTTCGAGCTTGGCACGCTCCTCCGTACCAGCGCACTGACGCGCATCTTCCAGACCTTCGTGCTTGGCACACTCCTCCTCGCAGACGCACCCCGAGGCGTCTCTCTGTTCCGACGCGCACACCAAGGTGTGGCGCGCACTCTGTTCCTCGGCTCCAACAGCGGCTACCCGGTGGACGACGCTCTCGCCACCGCCTCTGTTCCGACGCGCACACCAAGGTGTGGCGCGCACTCTGTTCCTCGGCTCCAACAGCGGCTACCCGGTGGACGACGCTCTCGCCACCGCCACTGTTCCGACGCGCACACCAAGGTGTGGCGCGCACTCTGTTCCTCGGCTCCAACAGCGGCTACCCGGTGGACGAAGCCCTCGTCACCGCCACTGTTCCAGCACTCTGTTCCTCGGCTCCGACAGCGGCTACCCGGTGGACGATGCCCTCGTCACCGCCACTGTTCCAGCACTCTGTTCCTCGGCTCCGACAGCGGCTACCCGGTGGACGACATCCTCGCCACCGCCGCTGTTCCAGCGCTCTGTTCCTCGGCTCGGACAGCCAGCCACCTGGTGGCGATGCCCTCGCCCCGTTGCTGTCCCTGTACCTTTACGCATACGCCTGGGTGAGTTTTGATTGTGATGTCACTCACTCAGCGTAATGCTTTTTGCCCCCCCGTTCCCGTTGCTGTCCCTGTACCTTTACGCATACGCCTGGGTGAGTTTTGATTGTGATGTCACTCACCCAGCGTAGTGCCCTTGCCCCCGTTCCCGCTGCTGTCCCTGTACCTTTACGCATACGCCTGGGTGAGTTTTGATTGTGATGTCACTCACCCAGCGTAGTGCCCTTGCCCCCGTTCCCGCTGCTGTCCCTGTACCTTTACGCATACGCCTGGGTGAGTTTTGATTGTGATGTCACTCACTCAGCGTAGTGCCCTTGCCCCCGTACCCGCTGCGTTTCCTGTACCATTACGCATGCGCCTGGGTGAGTTTAGATTGTGATGTCACTCTCCCAGCGTATTGCCTCTGTTTTTGGTTCTCACTTAGAATAGTATTTTTGGACATTACATCTCCCCCTGTGTGTTTGTCACACGAAGATATTATTACTTTGTTCACTTTGTTATTTGGACTGTTCTGCACCTGCTCTGTTTTTTCCCTTTTGTGCATTAACTATCTCCTCTGTCCTGCAGAGCGGCCCAGATGATTTCCACCAGTCCTCCCAGTTCCTCCCTGTTCCCCAGCCCGCCTCCGCGGGCCTCAGTCCCCTCTGTTCCCTAGTTCTCCCCTTTCTAGTTCCACCTAGTTCCTGGTCCCAAGTTCTCCCCTTCTAGTTCCACCTAGTTCCTGTTCCCTAGTTCTCCCCTTTCTAGTTCCACCTAGTTCCTGGTCCCAAGTTCTCCCCTTCTAGTTCCACCTAGTTCCTGTTCCCTAGTTCTCCCCTTTCTAGTTCCACCTAGTTCCTGGTCCCAAGTTCTCCCCTTCTAGTTCCACCTAGTTCCTGTTCCCTAGTTCTCCCCTTTCTAGTTCCACCTAGTTCCTGGTCCCAAGTTCTCCCCTTCTAGTTCCACCTAGTTCCTGTTCCCTAGTTCCCTTAGTCCCCGGTTTCTCCTGTTCCCTAGCTCTCCTTGTCCCTAGTCCTCTCTCCCTAGTTCTCCTTGTCCCTGGTTTACCTAGTCTCTAGTTCCTCTGTCCCAAGGCGTTCCCTTAACCTTCCCTTAGGCGTTCCCTTACTTTCCCTTAGTGTTCTCCTTTCCTGCCCGCCTCTTAAAGGCACCTTTCCTTCCCCTCATATTATATTCCTGTATTTGTGATTCTCCCTTAAAGGGACAGTGCCCTTTTCCCTGTATTTCCCTGTTGTTCAATAAATATCTGTTTCTTGGCAAACCATCATACCTGTCTTGTGTTGTGCGATTGGGGTCGGTTACAAACCATAACAGTACGACCCCACCAAGTCTACGACCCCAGCCAGCACAGACTGTGTATGTTGAGTTTGCCTTTTTTTTTCTTGTCCCCTCTAGCTCCCCTGTTAGCCCTGTTAGCTTCCCTGTTAGCCCAGTTTAGCTTCCTTGTTAGTCCTGTTTAGCTCCCTTGTTAGCCTGTTAGCTTCCCTGTTTGCCCAGTTTAGCTTCCCTGTTAGTCCTGTTTAGCTCCCTTGTTAGCCTGTTACTCCCCTGTTTAGCTTGTTAGTCTCCCCGGTTAGCTCCCCTGTTTGCTTCCCGTTTTGCCCTGTTTGACCCCCCTGTAGCTAGCCATGCCCTGGCAGCTAACCCAGTTTCCCTCTGCATGGCCCCGGTCTGCTAGCTTGGCCCCGGCTGTTAGCACAGCCTCTATGTTAATGCAGCCTTGCAGCTGGCATAGGCCCTGTAGCTAGCCAGGCCCAAGCAGCTAACCCGGTCCCTCTGCATGGCCTCCACTTTTTTGTGTAGTTTCTCCCACTGCTAGGACTGCCCTTCAGCTAGCAAGGTCAGTATTCCCACAGCTAGGACTGTCCTTCCAGCTAGCTTGTTCTCTCATGCTGGTCCAGCCCTGTCTGCCAGCCTAGCTCCGGCAGCTAGCGCAGCCTCTATGTAGATGTAGCAGTACAGCTAGCATAGGCCCTGTAGCTATCAGTGCCTTGGCAGCTACCCTTTCCCTCTGCTAGCCTAGCTCGGCAGCTAGCGCAGCCTCTATGTTGATGTAGCAGTACAGCTAGCATAGGCCCTGTAGCTATCAGTGCCCTGGCAGCTACCCTTTCCCTCTGCTAGCCCTTTCCCGGTGCTACCATGGTTACCCCTTTGCTACCCTGCTTGCCCCTCAGTTCCTCTAGACCAGTTGCTCTAGACCAGTTCTCTAGACCCAGTTCCTCTAGACCAGTTCCTCTAGACCAGTTCTCTAGACCAGTTCTCTAAACCAGTTCTCTAGACCAGTTCTCTTGCCCAGTTCGCTAGACTAGTTCTCTAGACCCAGTTCCTCTAGACCAGTTCCCCCAGTTGCCCCTCTGCTACCCTAGTTACCCCTCGGCGACCCTGTTTCTTTTGCTAGCCCCACTCTTGTGGTGGCTTCCCCTGCTGGCTTGGCCAGTACCTCTTGTTTTGCCCCCTGCCACTCTGTCTGTATTTGTTTTGGGTCGCCGGGTGGCTCCCGTTGGAGGGGGGGATACTGTGAGGTTTTGCCCGCTGCTCACTACCTTTTCTCTGTCTTCTTTAAGCCTACTGTTAGGAATTCCCTATTCTCTGTCTTCTTTAAGCCTACTGTTAGGAATTCCCTACTCACTCTCTCTAGCCCCCACCCTCTCGTTCCTTACCCTTAGTGGCCACACCTGTTTGATATTCTATTATCTCTCGCACCTGTGGTGGCAGGCTAATTAGTCCCCCTGTGGGCTTTAAATACCAGGGCGCTTCCCCTCGTTTTGGCGTGGGGTCGTGTTGTATACTTGCCGAGTCATATTCTCTAAACATCTAGACTCTTTCGGGAGATCCTCTGTCTGCCTATGCTGTTCCATTCTCCGGCGTCGAGATGTTTGCTCCAGCCTTCGCCAGCTGTCGCCGTTGCCTGTGGGGGAGACTGGTCTGCGCTCCCTGTACTTCCACGGGAGGCACCCCAGCGTTCCACTGCAGACCCCCGCGCAGCTGTTCGTCCTGACGCACATCCAGACCAGCGCAGACGCTCTCCAGTCCTCAGCGCGCAACGCGCATCTTCCAAGGACGCTCGAGCTTGGCACGCTCTCCAGACCAGCGCGCAACGCGCATCTTCCAAGAACCTTCGAGCTTGGCACGCTCCTCCGTACCAGCGCACGGACGCGCATCTTCCAGACCTTCGAGCTTGGCACGCTCCTCCGTACCAGCGCACTGACGCGCATCTTCCAGACCTTCGAGCTTGGCACGCTCCTCCGTACCAGCGCACTGACGCGCATCTTCCAGACCTTCGTGCTTGGCACACTCCTCCTCGCAGACGCACCCCGAGGCGTCTCTCTGTTCCGACGCGCACACCAAGGTGTGGCGCGCACTCTGTTCCTCGGCTCCAACAGCGGCTACCCGGTGGACGACGCTCTCGCCACCGCCTCTGTTCCGACGCGCACACCAAGGTGTGGCGCGCACTCTGTTCCTCGGCTCCAACAGCGGCTACCCGGTGGACGACGCTCTCGCCACCGCCACTGTTCCGACGCGCACACCAAGGTGTGGCGCGCACTCTGTTCCTCGGCTCCAACAGCGGCTACCCGGTGGACGAAGCCCTCGTCACCACCACTGTTCCAGCACTCTGTTCCTCGGCTCCGACAGCGGCTACCCGGTGGACGATGCCCTCGTCACCGCCACTGTTCCAGCACTCTGTTCCTCGGCTCCGACAGCGGCTACCCGGTGGACGACATCCTCGCCACCGCCGCTGTTCCAGCGCTCTGTTCCTCGGCTCGGACAGCCAGCCACCCGGTGGCGATGCCCTCGCCCCGTTGCTGTCCCTGTACCTTTACGCATACGCCTGGGTGAGTTTTGATTGTGATGTCACTCACTCAGTGTAATGCTTTTTGCCCCCCCGTTCCCGTTGCTGTCCCTGTACCTTTACGCATACGCCTGGGTGAGTTTTGATTGTGATGTCACTCACCCAGCGTAGTGCCCTTGCCCCCGTTCCCGCTGCTGTCCCTGTACCTTTACGCATACGCCTGGGTGAGTTTTGATTGTGATGTCACTCACCCAGCGTAGTGCCCTTGCCCCCGTTCCCGCTGCTGTCCCTGTACCTTTACGCATACGCCTGGGTGAGTTTTGATTGTGATGTCACTCACTCAGCGTAGTGCCCTTGCCCCCGTACCCGCTGCGTTTCCTGTACCATTACGCATGCGCCTGGGTGAGTTTAGATTGTGATGTCACTCTCCCAGCGTATTGCCTCTGTTTTTGGTTCTCACTTAGAATAGTATTTTTGGACATTACATCTCCCCCTGTGTGTTTGTCACACGAAGATATTATTACTTTGTTCACTTTGTTATTTGGACTGTTCTGCACCTGCTCTGTTTTTTCCCTTTTGTGCATTAACTATCTCCTCTGTCCTGCAGAGCGGCCCAGATGATTTCCACCAGTCCTCCCAGTTCCTCCCTGTTCCCCAGCCCGCCTCCGCGGGCCTCAGTCCCCTCTGTTCCCTAGTTCTCCCCTTTCTAGTTCCACCTAGTTCCTGGTCCCAAGTTCTCCCCTTCTAGTTCCACCTAGTTCCTGTTCCCTAGTTCTCCCCTTTCTAGTTCCACCTAGTTCCTGGTCCCAAGTTCTCCCCTTCTAGTTCCACCTAGTTCCTGTTCCCTAGTTCTCCCCTTTCTAGTTCCACCTAGTTCCTGGTCCCAAGTTCTCCCCTTCTAGTTCCACCTAGTTCCTGTTCCCTAGTTCTCCCCTTTCTAGTTCCACCTAGTTCCTGGTCCCAAGTTCTCCCCTTCTAGTTCCACCTAGTTCCTGTTCCCTAGTTCCCTTAGTCCCCGGTTTCTCCTGTTCCCTAGCTCTCCTTGTCCCTAGTCCTCTCTCCCTAGTTCTCCTTGTCCCTGGTTTACCTAGTCTCTAGTTCCTCTGTCCCAAGGCGTTCCCTTAACCTTCCCTTAGGCGTTCCCTTACTTTCCCTTAGTGTTCTCCTTTCCTGCCCGCCTCTTAAAGGCACCTTTCCTTCCCCTCATATTATATTCCTGTATTTGTGATTCTCCCTTAAAGGGACAGTGCCCTTTTCCCTGTATTTCCCTGTTGTTCAATAAATATCTGTTTCTTGGCAAACCATCATACCTGTCTTGTGTTGTGCGATTGGGGTCGGTTACAAACCATAACAAGTACATAGTAAGTATGAATAATAAATAATGGCAGTAAAATACAAGTAAAATTGTAAAATAGTAGCATACGTATAGCTGGTTAAGGACTGGGGTAAGTTCTGTTCTTGAAGCATTTGCAATTGAAAAGTCACTACAGTAGTCAAGGTGTGCGTTAGGAACTGCATACTACTGTAGTAGTGATGTACCGTTGAACAAAATCCAGATCTGACTTTCAGACTAGACGTTGCAATATGACTCAAGATCCAACAATAGCATAGCAATCTTATTGTTAAAAATGTTGTCAGAAACATATTTTACGTTTAACAGAAAATAGAAGATTTACATATTTAAAATGTTCTCAGTGTCCTTATTCTGAACAAACAATGCAAAACACAGGAAAAGGCAATTTTCACAATATGATATATAGTGTTCCATTTAACCTCTTACTACGCACCAGGACGTACAGTATACGTCCCGTTTTGCCCTTGCGCACAGGTCGCGGCACTTTGCGAGCGTCTACCGGCTCGGGGTTGCATTTTCCGCCAAACATATTATAGACGGTTCGAAACATCTATTTGCCATCATTCGAACGCCACCTCACTCGACCAATTCCGTGCCTCGGTTCTCGAGTTACATGACGATATGTCAGGCGAGCGTCTTTTTGCAGGCCGCGTGTCAAATGACGCTCGAGAACTGAGCCAAGCAGATATAACCTTCAGAGGTCATTGACTAGAAGTAGAAAGGGTGGAACACTCCTTAGACATACAAGAACGCCCTATACACTAGCAACTGACATACAAGAACGCCCTATAGAATGTACACTTTTACTTTGGATACTTCCGATGTATTCAATTTCAAATAGTCTTTTCTGCATTTAATCGAACTCAACTTCTTCCACCATCGTTGTACATAGGGCATAATAAAAAATATTGTTGGTTTCCTGTTGGTTGTCAGTTTGGCCATGGGTAGGTAGGGAATTTATTTTATTTAATTTTTTTATTTTATTCTTTCCCACGGCGACTATGGATAGGGAATTTCTTTATTTAATTAAAATGTTCACAACAACATGGATGCATGTACTCTGCCAGCATGTTTAATATCCATAATACTAAATGTTTGACTAAGATTTCTATGAAACTTTATTATAAAAAGAAAAAGAAAAAAAATCTGATTTTTTTTTTTTTTTTTTAATATTTTTTTTTTAAAACTCATAAAATATATTGGGTCGCACCTAAATCGGCAGGGTCGGTCGGCAACCGGAAACCAACCATTATTTTTGTTAGGCCTAGACACTCACCCCGTTGTTTGGGTAGGCCACCCAGCCCAGGTCTCCCATCACAGAGCGCGAATCCAGAAGATTCACTGTGAATGAAAAACAGACCGGGTCAGTACACACAAGTCTTAGTGTCAAGTCAAGTCAAGTGTTCCTTTATTGACCCCCTTGAGGAAGTTCAGGTGTCATAGCAGCATGTGGGAGGGGTGAGGGGAGGTACAGGCAGGGGGGAAATGGAAATAGTAATAATAGATTCTACTCAGTAGAACATAATAATAATAAATGGTAAATGGTGCATTTACAGTATATAGCGCTTTTATCCAAAGCACTTTATAATTTGTTCCTCTCACATTCACACACCGATGGCGGAGGCGACCATGCAAGGTGCCAACCTGCTCATCGAGAGCAATTAGTTCAATTGTACAAGGACACTTCAACACGCTGCCTGGGAGGAGCGGGAATCAAACCGGGAACATCCGGATTACCAGACGACTACCTCCGGTGCCACTTTCGTCCCAATAATAGTGGAATGACAGTATTTATTATTCTATCAATAATAATAATAATAATAAGATTAATAATGAAAGTATACATGGTATATAGTAGTAGCACACTGTGCCAGAGTCTGTGCAGTGTTTCATAATTCAGTTTGAGTCGGGACAAAAAGAAAGTTGACATATTATGTTTCTCTTCAACCATTTTCAACCATCAGCAGAACATGTTTGTGATTTGTTTTAACATAGAAACTAGTCTAAATAAAATTTAACTTATTACTTACTTCTCTCCTTGTAGTGAACATGTCATATCTGGTGGGTGTAGCACAACCCAAATTCTTTATTAATTATTTCCTTCCCTGCCTGGCTACCCCACACCCAAGAATAAAGGATTTTGACAAATTGGGCTGTACATTAGGTAGACAGTGTTCTTGGCTCCAAAAAGCACAGATAATTGATTGTTTTTGTCCCTGGTGTGACATCACCACAGGCAATAATTCTGAAGACTTCAAATCCTGGCCAGACAGCATTTTCCCCCCAGTACCTGAATGACATTTACATTTACATTTAGTAATTTAGCTGACGCTTTTATCCAAAGCGACTTACAAGTTCTATATGACAAGTCATCAGGAAGGGCACAACTCTATCAGCTGAGTAACAAAAATTGTAACAACATTTCAGCCCGATCCATACAAAATCCATTTTCCATAATATATCTCCCTCAACAAACTATCAATATCTAACACAAGGCTCCTTAACCTCTTAAAACCCATTCTGCGCCAAAGACGAGTATACTCGTTATTGCCGTCCAACCGTTGAGCGCCAACAACGAGTAAACTCGTTTTTATGATTGTTATTATTATTAGCTATATCCATTCATAATTCATGGCTGCAGCCTCTGCAGACCCTTCAGACCCTGTTTGAGCTGGGAGACGGTCAACACCGCCCTCTACTGCCTTGCGGAGCTATTGCACACAGTTTTTTTTCTAGACTTTCACAAAAAGGTAAAGAAACGAACTACGTTCTATTTCATGGCAATAACGTTCAGGTTTGTTCGACCCGTGAGATATGATACTGAAAATAACGTAAAAAAAAAGGTTCACGCTGGAAGATGATTGACAGGGGCTGGCGTGATTTGGCATTTAGATTTATGATTGATGAACGAAGTGTTGGTACTTTGTTCAATGCATGGGTGGACTACATGTTCACAGTTCTAGGGGAACTACCCGCATGGCCTCATAGAGACATATGGGTCATGAGTTTAAGATGTAGGCCTACTCTGTATAAAATATATATAAATATATATAGATATATCCCTTTGTGATTTACATGTTTCTTTTAGATTTACACGCTTCTTTTTGATTTACATATTCTGAAAAGGTTGTGCTTGTAAGTGGTATTTTGTACTTTTTTGTAGATCTCTTGTGGGAATGTGTTGTCACTTCCTATGTTGTCACTTCCTGTTTGTCTTGTATATACTATGGTCACTTACCCTTCATGCTTCATGCAAGCCATTCTGAAGAAGGTGTGTTCACACCGAAACGTCATGATTACAGGCTGCCAATAAATATGGAAAAACCTGGTGTGCGTGCCTGGATATTGTTTCCCTATTTTTATGTATGATATTAGAGGTTACAGCACCCAGTGTCAAGTCTAGTGAGGTGAGCGCGTTCTACTACTTTTTTCACTCATAGAGACATAATAATGGCACAAATGCCAGGAAAGTACAGAGAGGAATTTCCTACAATGATGGCTATTAGACTGTACAGAATTAAAAATTCAAACCCCAACTTCCAAAGCTACTCAACCTACAAGTCTGCAAATACATTGAAATCCCTCATAGCATGTGATCCACGAGATTCTGTAATATTTTGTTCAACTCTTTTCACTGGATCTATGTCTTACAAAGAAATAGTTAGGCAGAGCAACTTTATTAAGCTGATGAAAAATCTGCTTAAACATGGCTATCTGCAGGAAGGGGATGGGCTTATGGTAGATAAAGGATTTTTAATTGAAAATGACCTACAAGAAATTGGACTTGAAATAAACATCCCACCCTTCGTCAGAGGAAAAAGGCAGGTGCCCTCTACAGATGTCTGCCTGACAAAAAAAAGTGGCTGCACACAGGACACATGTTGAACGTGCTATATCAAAGATAAAGACATTTAAAATTGTGTCAGAGAGGATCCCTAACATAAGGTTGACAAACATCAACCAGATCTGGTATGTTGTGAGCATGCTGTCTAACTTCCAGCCAAGAATACCATTACCTGATAGCTCAAGCCACAACCAATGGGCTATTATTCTTTCACATCAAACTGCATGACGGTGCAAACAATTTTTTTCAATAAACTGTGAATGAGCACCATTTTGCCTTTATTACCAAATGTATCTGTGTTTTTATTGTGCTTTGAAACTACCTGTTAGCGTTAGAGTGTAGGTGGGGATCACTTTTGCCACCACTGCAGAGGTTATAGGCTGGCCTGCTACCTTTTTCCCTCTGGGTTTATGCCACTGCTGTGGCCAACTTGTACAGGAGGCAGTGTCTTCATTTTATGCACGAGAAATGTCTAAACTGTACATGAGCCCAATGATGTGTGCACAGTACCCTGGTGCCCTATGGTTTCAACAGAAATGAGAAGGGGAGAAAAGAAATTGGCTACTGTTTGAGAACACTGCTCGTACTAGCTGCTACTTGAATATAGCTCCCCTCTCCACTAAAATGTATCAGCAATTGTAGTAATCATGGATTATCGTCATAGTTCTTGTAATCTTCAATCAAGTGAACTGTAAGTAATGCTTGAGAGTAGCTAGCTAACGTTATATATAGCTAATGCTTGCATCACCATGGAGGTCTAAGGTAAATGTGTATCTCATGAACGTACTTTTCCACTGCATATTGTAACCCTCTCTGTCTGCTTCTAGATGAAATATTTGTGTTATCTTTAAAAAACAGGTCTATTACCTGCTGTGGTAAATCTCCCGCGGCCTAGCCCCTTTCGTGACTGTGAAGCAAGGCTTGCATCACAGTCAGGAAAGGGGCTACCTGCGGCCATCGTCAACAGTCATTCACGGTCGACTTTGTTTGTCCGACTTTTCAAAGGGGGCGTGGCTTAGCGATAGGTCTATTAGATCTGAAATTAGTTTCAAATAGCATTGGTCCGGATGGGAGAATTCAGTACTGTATCTACTGTATCACTGTGTGTGTGTGTGTGTGTGTGTGTGTGTGTGTGTGTGTGTGTGTGTGTGTGTGTGTGTGTGTGTGTGTGTGTGTGTGTGTGTGTGTGCGTGCGTGCGTGCGTGCGTGCGTGCGTGCGTGCGTGCGTGCGTGCGTGCGTGCGTGTGTGTGTGTGTGTGTGTTCAATAACAATAAGTAGTAGTAGTAGTAAGATCAAATAAAATAAAATATAAAGTGAAGTAGGATAAAATAAAATAGTAAATTATGTACAGGGTTGAGTTTACCCAGTTTATTTAGTTAGCGCCTCTTGGAACCTTTTCAACCTGAAGAAGAAGAAATCACTCGCCTTGCCACTTCAGTGCAGGCAAACGTCTCACGTGGGAACCCAGCATAACCCACAGATTACTAAATAACCAGAGATCTCATAAATATATAATTAGTTTGAATGAGATTATTAGCTGTGGTAATAGTAGCTGTGAATTTCAGATGTGACTTGGCCTATTAGTCCGAACCACAGCTTTTTACTCCATTTCCACAATACACACACACACACACACACACACACACACACACACACACACGCACACACACACACACACACACACACACACACACACACACACACACACACACACACACACACACACACACACACACGCACACGCACACTTTGGAGAGTTTGTAACTCAGAAAGACAACGGCAACATGTCTGTCTTCATGAAATAAAACAGATTTGTATTAGTTGAATTAAAAACGAGTTGTAGTTGAATTATAAACAAGTGAACTAGTTAAGTCGGACCTGGCACTCGTCATTCACGCATGCGTGTTTCAACAATGGGGAGCTGTGTTAGTCAGTTAGGGACATTTGCTATTGTAAGTCTGCCCTCCAGGTCCGGCAAAAATCATATCTAAAATCTAAAATAGATGATGTAATAATAGATCTTACCTGACCCAATGACCCATAGTCCCATAACATCTGTGGTGCAAGACTACCTCAGTTCTGCATTTGGGCATAATAACCTTTCACTGCACTGTACTTGTATGTGATGAATAATATTGAACTTGGACTTGATGAAACATCCAATAATAGTTTCTCCATTTCTCTCTGACTTCACTGAATTCTCAGCAACACTCAAGATGAGACGTGGGTCCTTAGGCATTAGAAGGCATCATAATGCCTAAATAGTTATCACTTTATGAGTGCATTATAATAATCATAATGTGAATTATGATATATGACATGTTATAATACACAGTACACTGCTATGTAAAACCTCAAGATGTTTGAGACTTTCTCAGTTAACAATAATCTCAATAACAATAACTGTATAGCACCGTAATGCATGTAATTTTCCTCTTATAATATACGAGTGGAGTGGTGCTTATAAGCGTATACTGTAATATGCTCATAATAAGCCTGTGTCTTGTGTCTCTCAATGCACTTCAAGTGGTTAAGTGGTGATAATTCTTCTGATGATCCACAGCGACTCTTAACTCAGACTCAGCCCTCAGAGGTCTGATAGTTAGTTAATCATCTATAAAATCGCTGGAAAAGGAAGGTCATAAATCATACTGATGTTCACATACAGGCATACACCGGCTGACGCTAACAGTATGTCAGTAAAACGTTAGGTTATGACTATAACCAAGTTCTGTTAGTATAGCAACGCTCGGCATCGCTCTCTGCACTATCTCGCATACGTGCACGCGCACTGAATAAAGACCACAATGTACCTTTAATCCCAATATTTGTCTGACCACACCCCTATCAGCTTACCCATATAAGCAGGGGTGGGGCCACCCACTCTCCTCCTTCCCAAGCTTTCGCCACAAGGCGAGGTCAAAGGCTGCAGCGGCGTCGGATGCCGAGCGTCGCTATACTAACAGAACTTGGTTATAGTCATAACCTAACGTTCTGTATCGTATCGCTCTCGCTCGGCATCGCTCTCTGCACAAGGGAGGCCGAGCGAGAGCCAACGGCCGACAAATACACCCCGCTGACAGCCCCCCACAAACCATCAGAACAGGGAGGGCCGAGCCCCCCCGACCCACCCTAATGGCGGGCACCCCCCCTATTAGGGGCTTCACGGGAGGGCGACGGACCCGACCGTGCGAAGAGGCACTCAAGCAACTCAACGCACAGGGTGAGCAGACCGTGGCTTGACCCCACGACTACACACACGCACAACCCGCATGCCACCCGGGAACGAATGGAGGAACAACCTCGTTACTGCCCCCAGAATCACGGGGTCAAGGGCAAACCCAACCCCGTGGCAAGGCCGTAGCAGCGGAGCACGAAGGAAGACCCAGACCCACCAAAAGGACTGGACTCCCTAGAATGGGGGCCCGGAGAAGTCCATGATGCCAGCATCAAGACCCCACCAGGTGGGCACGTAGTGCCCCGCCCCCCACATCACCAGCGTATTCGGACAAAGGCCCCTCAGTTACTGCACCTGGTATTCCCAGGCGGAATCCCATCCAAGTACTAACCAGGCCAGAACCTGCTTAGCTTCCGAGATCGGACGAGATCGGGCGTGTTCAGGTTGGTATGGCCGTAAGCCGAGCGGGCCCCGTCCCCCCAATAGTACACCGCCTGGCACACTGACCCTGCAGAACAGGCAGTCAGCATGGCCGTAAGCACACAAAAAAGGTTAACTAACGGAAGCAGGCAGCGCACCGGGGAAAAACCAGGCAACAGGCTGTTAACCCTAGCCTGGAGACTGCGGACGAGACAGGCGCCAGAGGGGACAGCTGAACACAGCCGCCCCGGCGGAAGGAGCGTAAGCTGGCGGTGTTGCATGACCAAGCCTCCATTTAAAAACCCCCACCCAGAGGGGTCGAGGCAGAGAAGGCTGACACGATTGGCAGACGTCATGAACGTGCAGGGGCACCCTCAAACGGTGAACCCGGGAGTTGACACTGCTCCAACACACCAGGGAATCAACCACCTCGGTGTTACCCAATGCGGTGGTTGTTCCTATAACCCCTCAAGAAAAAACTCCAAAACACACCTGCGGGTATACACCGGCTATACCGCAGTACAAGTGTTTCAGTTTCCAAAAAGGGTTAACCCAGGCCTACGGGTCGCAAACATCACTTCGGACCGGGCCTGGCGGTACGGGAAGCACAGGGTCACCAGAGGAGGTCAAAAAACCACCCCCACAGGCCCCTCTTCGCCATGCGTGAGAGAGGAGCGAAAAATAATGGAGAACCAGCCCCTAAGCACACCGTACCTGGTATTCCCCGGCGGTCTCCCAACCAAGTACTAACCAGGACCAACCTGTGTAGCGGCCGAGATCCGACGAGATCGAGCGCGTACAGAATGGCATGGCTGTAAGCCATGACGACAGTGCTGAGTAAAAACATACCCAACCAGGGTCTCCATAGCGCTTAACCCTGTGACACCCAGACCGACCTGGCATTTTTCCCCCTGAAAAAAGCCCAAGTCCCTCAGGGTACCAGAACAGCAGATCTGCATCCCCGGCGGACAACGGGTTCAACTGATCTGGACCAGCGTGACCAGAATCAGTCCCGTGCCCTAACCACGCCGACATGCCTACTCCAGGAGAAGGGCAGATATGCGTGTTGATCTTAACATGAAAAGAAGGCGCCACCCAGACGTTCGGACGAACCGCGCCTGGTGGCCCACCCCAAGGGCGTGAGACCCCACCACATATGTTCAGATCCATCCCGTCATCATCCCCCAGACATGAACGAGAATCCGTCGACAACCCACCCAGGTCATGGGATGTGGTCGTCGGAAGAGGAAAAACCCCCATCTCAGTTGCTTTATAAAAACGCCGTTTCAACCACAAGCAACCAAGGCGTGCCAGTCAATCGCCTGTTTACAGCGAGCTAGCACTATACGTGCGTCGGGACACACCCCCATCAATGAACAGGCTAATTAGACCTGTCATTGAATCCCCAAGGCGCCCAGGGGAACGACAAGAGGGGTGTGACACTCCCTAACTCCAACACTTCTGGAATAGAAAGAAGGAAGCATCAACAGTATGTATCCCAGTCTACACAGCCGGGGTAAAAAAAATTCACATTTTTACATCCCACCACCCTCCCATAGGAAAGAGACGGGGATCCCCAGAGAGACTTCCCACGCGAGCTGTACAGATTGAAAAGAATATATTGCACCTTGAGCCATGTAAAAAACTGGTTTTAGGGCCCCCGGGGAAGAGGCACTGAACCCATACACACTCAATAAACGAATTGAATCGAATATACATACAATAGAAAAGGACCCTTCTAGAGGGTCCACTCACTTTGACAATCTGAGGAGGAAGGCTCTGTACTCTGATGGAGGCTTCCTCACATGGAAGAAGGAGTCCGAACTCACAGAAGGCCTGAATAGGCGCTTGGTGAGGAGGAGCCCTGACCACCCCCCCTGAAAACAGATCCATCACATGGACCTGAACAGCACACGGAAGTCCTACCAACAGAGACGCGCACGGTGACGTACTCTATGGCGGGGGAATTCCTGCGGTGCACACGCCCAATATACCAGGCCGTGGGACCAGGAACTCCCTCCCCCCCCCCCCCGTAACGTGCCGAACCGCCACGTGACGGGAACCTTGAAGGACAGGGGGTGTACCCCTGACCGACAGAACAATGGGGAGAGGAAAGGTTACCAGTTCACCCCTTTACGACCCCACACCCATGATACGATGTAACGACAAAAAGAGAATATGACACAGTCATAGTCAGCTCTATGAAGCGTTTCACAGCTCCACACAGCGCATGAGCTAACCTGCTATCTGATTTTTACTAAGGAAAAACACAGAATAGAGAGGGCTCTAAGAACCCCGGTCCAACATACACATGTGCTTCTGTGGCCAGTACAACCCAGTTGTAGGTCACATGACACACACAACCCATCATCACCTACAAAAAATGGCAAAAACACTCAACAGAGGAACGCCGTTTTTTTCACAATGAGAGAATACATCATTCTTGATTAGTATCGACCACAGGCCTTGCTAAGCACACATGACAGCAACCAAACCAATTTCCCATTAGGAAATAAGTTTCTCCAGCAGATTTAGCACAACCTCAGCAATCAAGCTAAGAGTTACATCGTATCCCTACCACACAAAAGACACAATTAATGCACAACATGTCTGATAGGAGGGTGAAAAAGTCCCCAGGGAACCGGGGGGGAAAACACAATCCTCCTATTTTACCCTCAATACGGCCAGTTAAAACAGGAAAACCTGTTAATGTGTGAACACACTGTTCATTGTCATTACAGTCTGAGAAAGAACATTCTTTTACTCACTTGTCACCAAGCATAGCTTCATAGGTTAGTTACCTTAGTTGTGAGTACACGGTGCATATAAACACCATGATGTTTCTCACACAACAACCAGATCATTCCCCGATTTGCACGGAGAAGCTAACTGCCAGTGACAAAAACAGCTCACACATAACCCGCAACGTATCCTAAATGCATTGTAGCAACACACGTTTTGGGAAAAACACCGTTATTCACAATACATTTAGCAAAGTAAAACCAGAAGACGTGTTATGAGGTCTGGTCAACCCCGTTCCTACCCGGAACGCAGATCAGCGAAGTGCAGTCACAGACACCGTAGGAACACAGTCGCTCCTGTGTTGTCCGAACTGGGCAGCGTCACCGCCCCAACCCGCACTACAGTCCCCTGTTGATGCAACCTTGCCGTCCTGGCTCAGGGCAGGGTCGACGAAACATCCCCTGTCAAGGATGACGTCGTGGTCAAGAGTGTAAAACATGTTAAAATCAAAGCACGTTCAACAGAATAGCATCACGACGCACGCGATCAGAAGCGAGCTCACGGCGGCGCGCGAGAAGCTAAGCTACCCCGCGCCAGCCATGGCCATAGCAGCAAGCTAACGTTACCTAGCGACCACGACATGCTAGCCCCGCAGCTAACAGCTGACTGGCTAATAGTAGGCCCTAAGCAGGCCATGCAGCGATCCAGCAGGCTAACGCAGCAGTTAACAGCTGACTGGCTAACCGTAAGCTATGAACATGTAAACAATGACATAACACTCACCCAGACAGGCCGCCGTTCTGAACCTCTCCTCACTTTTTAAGAGAAAAGAGAAAACAAGATGTCAACACCGCTTCACAACGGTGACTTTACCACATCCGACGGAATCAGCACAGTACCAACTGGCCTGTGTAGCTGACTTTGAACATGAATCTGCCGCTATCGCACATTACATGCACATATCCCCTCGTGAAGGAATACTCTCATTTGGATATGAAAGATGGGGCCTTAACACGGTGACAGAGAGAATCCACTCGTCCAGAACACACAGGGATCACCAGTGTCAATGGTCGCGGCCCACTAGTTAAAACTATAATGGTCTTCAGACCAAGGCCTTCTGTCGCCTAGGTGGCTAAACAAAGGACCCTAGCCTGGGGCCGGTTTCCATAAACTTTGTCAAGTAGCCCCCATAGCACTAACAGACAAGTGGAGCCCGCCAGCAAACACTACTCACCCAACCTGGAACGCACCGCTTCTCACAACAGCGGCATGTCCGACAGTTCAGCTGTGGCCTGACAGGTTTCACCCCAACAAACACAGCAAGGAACTGCAGTTGAGAAGCATGCAGCGGCGTGCTCCCAATACGAAAACCGGTGGAGGGTTTTTAGAATGATCATCATCTTCCAGACACTCCAGTACGAAGACAATATCGCCGTATTTTCTCGAAAATAGTGAGAGAGAAAATAAAGATATGATGTCAACGTATCCTTGTTTCCCAAAGCTGCTCCTAAACCTTTCTTCCATCATGGTGTCAAGTGTGGGGATCTACCGAGGCACTTCTTCCTTGTGGTGAAAGCGAGAAGGAGGAGAGTGGGTGGCCCCACCCCTGCTTATATGGGTAAGCTGATAGGGGTGTGGTCAGACAAATATTGGGATTAAAGGTACATTGTGGTCTTTATTCAGTGCGCGTGCACGTATGCGAGATAGTGCAGAGAGCGATGCCGAGCGAGAGCGATACGATACAGAACTGTATTATGAAATACTGTGGCTATATCTCAGCTGATGTCGGGTGAAAACCTTGTATCTCCTGAACAACTTTTCAGACTAAGCAATGAACTGATGCCACTTATTCCCCCACAGCTGATGCAGATGGAGACCTAAACTCGAATCTAATCTAAACTGATATCAAGTACTGATCCATCACTTATATTGAACAGTACAGACTTTGACCTTTAGTATGGGGTCGTTGACAACCAAAAAAGATTGAGATATACCATACGCAGTATTCTTCTCTATTACAGAGATTTTAAATGCTTATTTGTGTCAGTAATGCAGAAAATAAAGTAACTTTACTTTGAATTCTGATTTATTACACACGGCTCCCGGTATCAGATCGTAGTACTGGGAGAATTGTCTGATCACTATCACTACATCCTTTTCAGTGGAATTGTGTTGCTAGGGGAACTGTTTGGACTGCAGTCGACATCCTTTTGCAGTGTTCGCTAACATCATCAACGGAAAATCAAAAGTACACTCCCATACATGAGAGTTGGATGACATTTCAACATATCTGCACCAAGAGGAAGTAAACGAATCATTTGCAATAATTTTATTTCCCCTTCATACTTAGGGTCATAGTAGGGGTGTAACGATTCAACCTCACAACGGTTCGATTCGATTACGATTCTTCAGGCAACGATTCAATGCATCATGAAATCTCTTCATTTGACCACGATTCGATTCGATTAATTTTCGATAAATTTTCTATCAGTTAATTCCCCAAACAATTTTGAATACACAAATGTGGCTGGGGGAACTGATTCACTCAGCATGAATGGACTATATAGGTCAATAAAAACAATACACACAAAAAAAAACATTAAAAAAATATATATATTCGATTAATTTAGATTATAATCGATTCTAACATATTCAAATCGATGCATCGAATCGAACACATTAGAATCGAATCGATGCATTTCGATTAACACCCCTATTCATAGTATACAATATTTCACTGCTGGGCACCTGTGCCGCCATGTTTTACGTGTCTCCATGGGAATGACACCATGGAGGTATTGTTTCCTTTACTTTTCTGATAACTGCATAGCTTTAGCTTACACTACATACAAGCTTAACGTGTTATCATACAATTATTTTATACAATTATATTATAAAATACATGCAATTCAAAGCTATTGCCACATTTTCTTCCAAACATATTGGTCATGGAGGTCAGTAAATGGTTCGTTATGAGGCACTTGGGGCTTAGAGCTCTTTCAGGCTGTGTGACGTGTAGATGAAGAGCTCTGCGTTGGAGTGGGAGTCAAATGTACTGTAGTCCAGTTGGAATGTTTCTGTCGTCAAGTTGAAACCGTGGCTCACACTGCCAAGCATGCATTTTTAAAGGGCAAGGATTTTTAACATGTTTTTATTAGGGTCATGGGAGTTACAAGGTTTCTGTGGCGACAGCAGCGATAGCCGCACATCATCCTCTCCCTTTGTCAACAGACACACATCTACACAAACACAAAGACAGGTCAGTCTCCCTGTTTGTGGTTTGGGAAAGTGTTACGCAGGTCAGTGTAACCGATATTCCAGTAAGAAATATTGTCATGAATAATGTTGGGAAATCTGATGCATTATGTTAGTCGGAATGGATTGCGGGAGGTGTACACTCTTTTTAGAGCTGGGAAAAAATATAGAGAAAAAATTCAATATCGATTTGTTTCATTTGAATCAATTCTTAAAATCCCACAATTGATCTTTTAATCAATGCCTTTTTTCAGCTGGATGTGTGAAGATTTTCTCTAAATGATCATTTCTGGCACGCCTCCCGTCCTGCACACATTGACAATGGCAGGTGCTGGCCCCCTGACACCAGCACCGCCAAACCTAAATTAATAGAAATCAAATAAAAATTTAAATAAAAAATCTAATCGGGACCATGTCAATCGAAATCCAATCGAATTGGGTAATCAGTGCTGATACTCAGCCCTACACCTGTTTTCTTTTTACAGGTGACTTGGACTGTACCGACTGCCTCAGTAATTAGTTCATTCTAGTGAGTTCTCTTTTGTTTTAAGTATCATTTAAACAAAAGACAAAGATCCCTACTGTACAGTATGCACAGATGTGGTCAGGGACATGACCACTAGCCCTAGAGACCGGTAGGTTAAATCCACCCCAGAATACTTAGTTTAAGACCGAGCTGTAATCTGTATTTATGTAATCTGTATTTAGGTAATGAAATGTAAGTCTAATATAATAATGGAACGCTGCAACATTATTTGTGTGTCTTATAAACCCATGAGAGACACGAAAATAAAATAATCGATCATCATCATCTTCTCAGCAATAATGAACAATAACCAGACCCCCTCCCTGTGTTCCAGACTGGAACGATTTTAGCTAATTTCCTACAGGACAAATCTTTTTACCTGTTTGTCTAATGTCCACCTATAATCTTACTGGCACAATGTTACAGATCTTTATTATCATGACGTTGCAGAGAAACCTTGTCGATTACAGTGCCGGTATTGGATATCGAGACAATAACAGTCTAAAATAGGGTTTCCCCTGTGGCGCCAGCCAGAATGATGCTTCAGTCACCATGGAAATCAGATGGAGCTTAAATTATTCACTGATAATTACCTCTGAAGCTTCCAAGCCTAAGAAAGGGTAATCGGGACAGCCCTAGTTTACCCCCCCCCCCCCCCAATATGAAAGTCATTGTGACACATCTGCAATTTAAATTGAAACTTGTTTTTCTCTTTCAAATACACTGCAGAGGGACGTTGGAATTCTCTAATGGAGACAATTAATGGTATCTACTCTGCAGGCAGAGTGTATTGTGTCTTTAGAGACTGCTTTAGGAAATTGGAACAAAGTCTGAGGCAAATTCTACCAATGACGGACTGACTGGCTAACTGACTGACTGACTGACTGACTGCCTGACTGACTGACTGACTGACTGACTGACTGACTGACTGCCTGACTGCCTGACTGACTGACTGACTGACTGACTGACTGACTGACTGACTGACTGACTGACTGACTGACTGACTGACTGACTGACTGACTCACTGACTCACTGACTGACTCACTGACTCACTGACTCACTGACTCACTGACTCACTGACTGACTCACTGACTGACTCACTGACTGACTCACTGACTGACTGACTGACTGACTGACTGACTGACTGACTGACTGACTGACTGACTGACTGAATGACTCACTGACTCACTGACTGACTCACTGACTGACTGACTCACTGACTGACTGACTCTCTTACTCCCTCGCTCTCCCTCTCCACTTCCCCCCTCCCTTCTCTCTCTTTCTGAATATTCTCATATCTCTCTCTTACCCTGCATCTCTTTCTCTCTCTCTCTATTGCTCTCTCTCTCTCACACACACACACACACACACACACACACACACACACACACACACACACACACACACACACACACACACACACACAGACACACAGACACACACACACACACACACACACACACACACACACACACACACACACACACACACACACACACACACACACACACACACACACACTCACTTACAGTCACACCTCTTCTTCAGTGTCTCCCCTGCTCTACAGAAAATAATAAAATATGTCTGTAGGAAGTGATTAGACATCTAATTAGGCCTTAAAGAAAAGATAATACTGAACTAGATCTGAAGGGATGGGTTACACCTCTCTCTCTCTCTCTCTCTCTCTCTCTCTCTCTCTCTCTCTCTCTCTCTCTCTCTCTCTCTCTCTCTCTCTCTCTCTCTCTCTCTCTCTCTCTCTCTCACTCTATATATATATATATTATATTTAATATATTATATACTGTATATATTATTATTTATAATTCCCTTCCTGGTCATTGTGCTGCCCTACTGGTCTGGGGAGAGTGTCGACTACCTCGTGCCTCCTGAGATCCATGTGGAGTCGCCACCCGCTTCTTTTAACCTGACAGTGAGGAGTTTCACTGGGAGAGCGTAACACGTGCAGAGGTTCATGCGTTCGACTGACCAGTATGAGTCGCTGTTGCAACGAACAGGACTCATACCCCACCAGCTTTCCACCCATGAACATTGCCAATTGTGTTCGTAGGGATGACTGACCAAGCCAGAGAATTTAACCCGGGTCTCTGTGTTTCCTTACCTCTCTCTCTCTCTCTCTCTCTCTCTCTCTCTCTCTCTCTCTCTCTCTCTCTCTCTCTCTCTCTCTCTCTCTCTCTCTCTCTCTCTCTCTCTCTCTCTCTCTCTATCTCTATCTCTCTCTCTCTCTCTATCTCTATCTCTCTCTCTCTCTCTCTCTATCTCTCTCTCTCTCTCTCTAATAAAATAGATTGTATGTAAAACATGCTGACATAGTGTAATGTAGCAAGAGCACATTCGTCAATATTAATTGTAGATAATAATATTAAATTATTCTTACATGAGGAATAATAACAAGTGGATTTTCAGCTCATGGACTAATATTAAAGCTACCCTGTGTAGTTTTGGGCTAGAAATGTTAACCTCTGGAAAGTCATAATTGTGTGCTGAATAAATTAAGTATCTCAGGAGAAAAACGGAATCCCTGGAATGCATGAAGCTATAGCGGTTTAGTGTCGTGCCCTATACCCTCCCACCACATTTACAATACAAAAAAGCATTTTCTGAGCAAAATGCTGGTCAACTTCGTTTCAGAAGATAATTTATTGGATTTGTGTTGAGATTAGAAACAGGTTCCAAGCATTCATACAAATTATTCTAGAGGTAATCCCCCCCCCCCCCCCCCCCCCCCCCCCCCCAACAAAAGAGCTTTAAAATTGTAATTGGCAGCCCATATAACTAGACATACCCTCCACTGGGTGTGACTCTGGCAGATTCTGATCTGTAATACAAATCTGTAATATCATTTTGTCTGCAATCTCTCCGCTTCCCTATTGTCAAAATAAAAATGAAAAGATTTTATCACATAATGTCCTCAAGATCCCCTCTCCCCCTCTCCCCCTCTCCCCCTTTCCCCCTCTCCCCCTTTCCCCCTCTCTGTGTACCTTGTGATGTTGACTGATGTGGCAGTATTGTGTTAGCTTGGATTCCTCTGGGCTTGCTGGCCTGCTGTCGGGTGTGTGTGTGTGTGTGTGCACACAAACAAACACACACACACATACACACGCACAGTGTTGCACACACTGACACTCCAATCTCCTGTGTGTTGACCCAAAGTGTCTAAGAATGATATTTGGGCTTGTCGCACCACAGATAGGCTGCCACCTCAACACAAGTGAGATACTCCGACCCACTTTCATAGAGTGCGCATTCACACACACACACACACACACACACACACACACACACACACACACACACACACACACACACACACACACACACACACACACACACACACACACACACACACACACACACACACACACACACACACACACACAGATGTGTTTGTGGGGGCTCAACATAACATCCGATGGTCCCACCGAAAATAGATTGCCCAAACTGAGAAAATAGCAATACAAAGTGTTTCCCCACCTGCGGGTCAAAGGGTATTTGTGAGGTGGGACAGTAGCAAGCCGGTACAGGCATTAAACACAGTGGAGCAAACACAGTGGAGCAGCAGAAAGCATGCAAGAGAAAACATTATAAATGTGTTGGGAAATGTATTTGTGGTGGGCCTGGGTGATGTGGCCACCAGAGAGCATCTATGTGTGGGAAACGTCTCATTCAGCTGCTTGACATTGCTAACCGTATACTCATCCCTGCCACCAACACAAATAATCGAATATGCTGTGGGAAACACACACATAATGTGTCCTTTCACTCCTCTGACAGACTTTCTATTTCTCCTGCATGGTCACACACAGGCTGAAACAAAGACATAGCTGAGTTGTAAAACACACTGCAAACGTGTCACTATAACTGGCGACACACACTGGGAGAGACTGCAACACACTGGGAGAGACAAGCATTTTCAATAGGATTCTCAGTTTTTTTTAAATGGTCAAAAGTGAAAACGGGCCAAGAATGGACCTACTAGACTATGAACTGTGTCTGTAACATATAAGCATTAGTGAACCAATCCAGAGACAGCTATTGATTTGGGATATTGATAGCCTATTCATATGGAAGAATTGGCAATAAGTGTTTGGATATATCACTAATTAGATAACTGCTGTGTGTGTGTGTGTGTGTGTGTGTGTGTGTGTGTGTGTGTGTGTGTGTGTGTGTGTGTGTGTGTGTGTGTGTGTGTGTGTGTGTGTGTGTGTGTGTGTGTGTGTTTGTCTCTGTCTGACAGCATCTGTCTGTTTTATTTTATTATTTATTAATGAATTTAGTTGTTTTGTTTCTTTGTTTCTTTCTTTCTTTCTTTTTTTGTCTGTTCGGATACAGTGACCTATACAGTCCCTATCCATGTCATTAAATCATATGCTATCTCTGGCTAAACTCCCCCTATAGTGTTGAAACTTGGGAGATTTACTGCCATCTCCACTGACATTCTCCAAGATTTAGTCTGTAATTACACGCGTGTAGGGTTCGAGAGGGAACAATAAAGCTAAATGCTGGATAAATAAATCTGCCATGTGAAGAATAAACACTAGATGATGTATGGCGTCTGCCCAGATAATGCCGTCTATAATAGCCCAACACAATGGCATTCATGTCGGGTTATTTACATGCCGCTGAGGCGAGGGGACAATAGCGTGAGAAAGAGAAGGGGCTTCGCCGACACCTACAGCTTCCTCGTGGTCTACCTTTGTTGAACAGATGTGTTTTTATTAATAAACTAATTATTATCATTATAATAATAGTAATTATTATCATTATTATGGACTATCGTCGATCCCTAATAGAGGCAGTTGGCACAACGTCAAAAAGTCCTCGCAAACTGAATCAATTAAAGAAATGATTAAAATGCATAAACTATGCGGAGACTCCGCCGACCTCCGGCTTTTTCAGAAGAAGTGAATAAACCGATGGATAGGTTTAAACTATACATGGTTATTGTTTTGGCAGAGAAAAAAAACGTACAGTATAGGCCTATCCGAAATCCGAATAGTGTTCTTGCCTGGGGCATTTTAATTGACTTGCAGGGGTCCAGGTTGCAGTGCGCTCTGCACCGTCAGCGCTGCCCAGGAGCCCGAGTCGCTCCTTATCAGCCGCAGCAGCACCGGGAGATCACGGCATGTTGAATGAATTAATGAAAACTTTATTGAACAGATTGCAGAATGGGTACAATAAAAATGTTCTGGCCAAAGGTCCCTGGACTTCGCTTAATGGTGTTACAACCACCGCCATAACGGACACAGCTGTAATGAACAGTTGTCTCCCAAAACCTCGTTACAACAACTGTCCGCGTAAACCGGCATCGAAATTAATTTGTAGGTCATAAACCGGGCGAACGGGGGGCGGGGGGGGGGGCTGCGTAAAACAAAACCGATATATGAACGTCGTTGCCAAACCAAATGTTTGAAAAGGGGTTGTGTGTCATGAAGCGCTGAGGGTCTTACCTTGGTTCGCCGGGAGGATGCACCGTGTTCCGAGCACAGCTAGACTCCAAACCCACGTCCAAAGCCCCAACACGCGAGTACAACTCCATCGGGACTGCATGGTTAATATATTAAAATTAAAAAAATTAGCCTAATGGGAGGAATATAAGCCTAAACAACGGCAGTTATGGTCAGCAAAAACCGGGACGCGGTAAGGAAATCATCTGTGGCGTTATTGTCCGTTCAGTGGCACAGAAGCGCATGTGCGCGACGGACGGGCAGGTGGATGTGTCTGTCGGCGGCTCGTAGGAATAAGTGGAGCGCGCTCTGGATTTGGAAAGAGCTGCCGGTCTGAGCACCGCGGGGGCGGAGTGGAGCACCGAGACACTCCAATCAGACAGACCCTCAACTCTCTCTCTCTCTCTCTCTCTCTCTCTCTCTCTCTCTCTCTCTCTCTCTCTCTCTCTCTCTCTCTCTCTCTCTCTCTCTCTCTCTCTCTCTCTCTCTCTCTCTTCGCTGTCACGCACACAGGCTGACAGAGACAGACAGAGAGATGGCAACTTTCGCAGTAGGAACAGAGGGTCCGGAGATTGAAGCTATTGATCGTTTATTGAACCGAATTATTGATGAATCCCAATCAACACAAGTGGCATATATAACCTGCAGTAACATAGCCTACAGTATAGCGTATCAGTCCAGGCTTGACTAATACACGATACATCAACGCAATCAATGTCAGTATAGTGTAAACTAAAGATATGATCCAAAACAGCCTCAAGTCAATATGCTGTGATTAATAAAGACATAATAATAATTATTAGACTGTCATCATTTACCATTACATTATCAAGCATGACACTATGCCTGCTGTGTAACTGAGGTTTTTCTTCCACAAAATCACTTTCACTTTAAACAATTAACAGAACAGTCAACACGCACGCACGCACACGCGCACACGCGCACACACACACACACACACACACACACACACACACACACACACAAGTGGTGCGACAGTGGCTCGGGAGGTAGAGCAGTCGTCTGGCAATCCAGAGGTTCCCGGTTCGATTCCCGCTCCTCCCGGGCAGCGTGTCGATGTGTCCTTGAGCAAGACACTTGACCCCTAATTGCTCCCTACGAGCGGGTTGGCACCTTGCATGGTTGCCTCCGCTGTCAGTGTGTGAGTGAATGTGTGAGTGAATCGGTAAAATGTGAGTAACAAATTGTAAAGTGCTTTTGATAAAAGCGCTATATAAAAAAGCAGCCATTTACCATTTACACACACCTTGTGAAATAATAAAATTTATTATGGTATCATTACACTAATGATGGTTGTGGTGATAATATGGACATACCATTATATACATTTGAAATGTTGTCATATAAGGTACATGTACATTATAGTGAACTGCTTGGTTCTGTATGACCCTCCTGAGATTGTGCTTCATACAGTATACTTTACAAAATATACAATATACAAAACAAAATATTTACAAAAATGCAAGAACAAAATGCAAAATGCACAAATGCAAAAATTAGGTATAAGAGGTAGCGCAAATATTTTTGGAATAAATAGATCAAACATGATGTAATGTTTAAAAAGTGTTTAAAGTGTGTGAATGTTAAAAATGCTTAAAGTGAGTGTGTGCATGTGGATGTTGTGTGCAATGAGTGTAGAATGGATGAGTTGGTGTTACTGTACATGGAGTCCGCATTGAGCATCCTGATGGCCTGGGGATAGAAGCTCCTTTTGAGTCCCTTTGTGGTGGCCATGAGACTCAGGTAACGCTTGCCTGATCGCAGCAGTCTTTGACTATTCTCTTAGCCTTGGCTCTGCAACACCTGTTGTAAATGTCCTGGAGAATGGGAAACCCACCTCCGATGGTGTGTTCAGCTGATCGAGCCACTCTCTGCAGTCTGCTATTCCCAAACCAGGAGGTGATGTTACCAGTCAGGATGCACTCTATTGTGCATGAGTAAATAAATGTTCCTTAGGATATTTTGACTCACTTTGAACTTCCTTAGGCGCCTAAGGAAGTAGAGATGCTGCAGTGCCTTCTTCACCTTCTTCATGTGTGTGTTCCATGTCATGTCCTCGGATATGTGGACTCCAAGGTACTTTAAATTGTTCACTCTCTCGACCAGTGCCCCATAGAAGCTGAGAGGGCTATAGTTCCTTGCCCCAGACTTCCTAAAATCCACAATAATTTCTTTGGTTTTGCTGACGTTCAGGGAGAGGCCGTTCTCCCGGCACCACAGCGGCAGGTTCTCTACCTCCCCCAGGTAGGCCCTCTCGTCATTTGCAGAGATCAGGCCCACCACAGCTGTGTCTTCAGCAAACGTGATGATTGTGTTGGTGTTATGCTTTGCCACACAGTCATTAAAGCGAGTAGAGGAGGGGGCTCAGAACAGAACACACCTGTGTTGAAAGTGATGGATGAGGAGGTGCAGTTACCTGGCGGCACGGTGGTGTAGTGGTTAACACTGTCGCCTCACAGCTAGAAGGTCCTGAGGTCGATTCCCGCTTGGGGACCAGGTTGCCGCGTTGCCAGTCACCCAGGTGGGGTATCTCCCGGGCCTTTCTGTGTGGAGTTTGCATGTTCTCCTCGTGCTCGCAAGGGTTTCCCCTCCCAATAAGATAAACCCAATGGAAAAACATGCACAACATATCTCTAACGCTGTCGCGTCCCTGACGAAGATGGACAGGAGCACTAGGATTGGTCCCCGGGTGCGGTGCATGCTGCAGCCCTTGTCTGCTCCCGGCTGCCTTTGGGGGGAAGGACGACAGGATGGGAGGTGCAGAGAACATTTCGTCAGCGACTCAGTGCATGTGTGTGTGTGAGTGTTCCTGTGGGTCGCCCATCGCACGTGTGTGTGTGTTAATCTGATGACAAATAAAGACTGCTACTTCTACTACTACTACTTCTACTTCTCACCACTTGTCAGGAAGTCCAAGATCCACTTGCAGAGGTCGTAGTTCAAGCCCAGGTCTCTGAGCTTGACAAGAAGCTTGGAGGGGACTATGGTGTTGAATCCTGAGCTGTAGTCAATGAACAGTATTCTCACATAGTTCCCCTGCCTCTTGTCCAGGTGTGATGCTGCCGTGTGCAGCACACAGGCTATGGCATCCTCCGTGGACCTGTTGGGGCGGTATGCAAATTGCAGGGGGTCCAGGGTGTTGGGGAGGGAGGAACAGATGTACCTGTAGCCCTTCACTAGCTTCTCAAAGCACTTCATGGCTATGGAGGTGAGAGCTACAGTACAGGGAAATACTTGTTGAGGCAAGCAGGTGTGGGTTTTTTGGCTACAGGGACAATAGTGGATTTTTTCAAACAGGTGGGGATGACAGACTGGATACTGGAGCCAGTTGGTCGGCATAGACTTTTAGGAAGCGACCGGGGATGCCGTCCGGTTCTGCTGCTTTCCTGGTATTAATTTTCTCAAAGGTCCTTCTCACATCGTGTTCTTTTATCCTGAACACTGAGTCTCCATCGGCAGTGGCTCTACTTTCTATTGTAGTGGCTTGTAGGCTATTGTTGTAACTTACAGTCTCAAAGCGTGCATAAAAAGTATTGAGCTAATTTGCCATGGAGACATCAGTATTCACCTTGGGGGGGGGAGGGGGGGGGGTGCCTTGGTCAATTATTTATACAATGTACCATTATGTAGACACCTGAATATGTCTAACAATAATTCAATGTGTCTAACGTTAATTCCTTGCATTCTCTGTGTTCGCGATGATGTTGTGTAACTTGCTGACCCCTCTTGATCCTCCATATCCTAACATTGACACTTAATAGTGGGACATGATACAGGTACCGCCAGGGGGAGCTGGTGGCGACGTTGGGCAGGGGAGACACAGGTGAATAAGGATGGGCTCAGGGCGCGGCGCCTGCGGCGGAACTTCCTCTACATCGTTTTCCAGAGAAGCAAGAGGTCGCTTGGAGCTGGAGCTCCAGACATTAAGCACGCGGAATATAAACCCAGTCACGAGGCGGGTTAGTAATGGAATATGCAATAGCTTAGCTTCCAGTTAATGCTAAAGAGACATTGTGAACGAAGAAGCAGACGTGCTACTGCCGAAGAGTGCTGTAGATATTGCACACTTTGCGTTTTAGTTAAAGTATAGGCGTCAAGACAGGGGGTCGTCCCGACCCACAACTTAGTTTCAGTTAGGCCTAGCACCACAGTTTAGCCCGCGTGTCGCCCTACCTCTCCAGCCCAGCAGCGGACGTCCCTGCACTGCACGCACCTCCAGCCCCTCCGAGCCGTTGCCCTCCAGCAATCACCTGCCTAACGTCAACCCAGCCCCGCCTCCTGCTATCACAGGACTTCTCGACGGCCATCTCACCACACGGACGTTCGGTGGTGAGAGCAGGCCCGCCCTTGGTTAAGTACACTCAAGCCAGTTACAGTGAGCGCTCCGAGTGCTGGAACTTTATCGGTAGACATTCTCTTTGTGCGGCGCGGGCCCTTTAAGGGCGAAGAGAAGCAGTACTTTGAACTGACACTGGTAACAGTGATTAGGGGCGCCCCGACATTTATTATTTCGGGGAAGCCGGCTATAGATAGGACTTTTGTTTTCAACGTGGGCCCACTGTCTTTTGGTTGAATGTGGTGTGATAACGTGTGTTCTTTTATAAAATTCCCATTGAGTAGCTCCTGTACCCCTCTCCCTCTTCCTCCCCTCTCTCCCCACCTATGGGGGAATGAACAAGTATTTAAACCCTTAAAGGGACGGGTTCTATTACTGTGTCTTGCCCAGTGTGGGAAGAACTTTAGTCATTGCCGTAGAGTGAGAGCACTAGGTGCCTAGTGTGGAAAGAGCTTTGATTCTTGTGCCTTGTGTAAATATATGTCAAGGAGATAAGTATTTCAGTAAAAGAGAGCTAAATGGGAACACTGTGTGCGTGTCTGTTAATGTGCATTCTGTCTAACCTTTTCCTTTCCGGGTAATGCTCATTATTGTTTAACCCTTTCCCCACCCCCTGCCTATGCATCATTGGGACAGGTCTCTACTCGCCAATCAGGAAGGGTACTGCTTTGGGGAGAAAGTATATCATCCATCATTACTGTCACTAGGTGTGGGAGGGCGCAGGAAGTATTGAGGGAAGTGTGGGTGTGTGGGGAACCACTGCGAGTCGCCCTGGAGGGCAAGAAGGACCAGCGCACCACCCCTAGGTTAGTAAATCCTAGGCCCCATCCACTCCCTCTGCTAAACCTCCACTCCAATACTCCTGTCCTACAGTCGGAGTCTCAGCCGGACCCAGATCTGCTGCGTTCCCACTACCAAGTGGCAGTGTACATCCACTCCCATAAAGCAGGGATAATCCACCCTGCTACACATAGTAAAACTTAAAATACCATCAAACTACCATGATACTTTATTGTAAGGGGTAACCAAGTTGGTACCTTATTTGGAGAGATGGTTGGAAAATAACACCTGTGTCTGCTATGTTGGTCTACTCCACAAACCACCTTGGCAGGTAATGGTTGTTTGCTGTTCATTTTATTCTAAAATCAGATATGGTTGGTGTTAAACTAATAAACATGTTGATGAATTTTGGATTCCACCAGTCACTGTTATAGATGGAAGAAAAATATAATAAAATAAGGCTCCTGTCCTGGATCTTCCTTTTCAATGTAATTGCGTTGCTAGGGAACAGCTTGGATGCAATTGTATTTCCTTGTTCAACTTGAAAGCTTGCGCACGTGAGTGCACGTCTTGTCCCTCTTAACGCCCTAATGCCTATAAATGGCATTGGGTAGTCGGAAGCGTCTCATGAGCCACTCATCATCTTTGGGCAGTATATCTTGCCCTGAACTCCTTCATCCTCCACATCCTCCATTGGAATTACACACCTTTTTATACCAACCCACAAACATGACATTTCATGGTACAGGTGCGAAGCTCAATGACAATATATGAACCATGAGTGATTGATTTTATTTATGGATATAGGATAAATATAAACTATGCACAAACTAAGGCATCGAACACGGCATCAGTTTAAACGTCATTAAACATAAGATGTAGCCTACCATCCAGAATGACAGAGTATTTTATTTATCAATTATACACAGCCATTTATAAATAGCCTTTATACTGTAGGCTTTAATAATGTATGTTGAATTTGGATTCCTGCATCAAACAATGATAGGCAGTTCTCTTTCGACTGCACAACATTTTGCCATTTATTTCCAGATTCAGACACAAACACCACCAACAACTATTTCTGTGTAGCACAGCTTACAGTATGGTGAATCATATCCATAAAATATATTAGCCTACACCTAATCATGTCATGCACAACATTCAACACACTTCAGAGATTGGTTTGAGCAATTAAATTACCCTGTCACATGCATTGTCCTATCCACATTATTATTTATGAGAATCAACTTCATAACATGCAAGGGAGAAAAATTCTGCAACTCTTTGGAGGCCGATGGATGTTCTGAAAATAATGTTCTTTATTCATACAATTAAAACCAACGTGTTCCAGAGTTACATGGCAATACATAACATGCAAGCAGGCCATTGTTTAGCGATGACAGATCCAATTGAGTATAATTCCCAATTGGACTGTGCAACATATTTGAGGGGTTTTGCAATATCGGATATACTGTTGTTCACAATCAGTGGCGGACTTGGGCAACATGGGCAGCCAGGGCATGAGGAGGTGGAATACATATATATTTGTATTTAAATGTTTCCCCCTGAATGACATTTGTGTGATCGGTTTTCTATCGCCCATTGCACATCACGTCAGGTCAATTAATCTTGTCCTTGTTTGTGACTGTGAGCAACTGCCTGGGAAGGTCCCACTCACTCAGTACAACATGGGGAGGGGGTGGGGGTGGCGGCGAGGGATTTGGGAATCTATTCTATGATATCAAAATAACACACCTCTATAATGCAATTCATAAAATGAAATCAGTCAATTCGAAAGGGGGGCGATTTCCCCAGGGTGGCATAAGCTAGGAATGGCACTGTTCACAATGGTGTCAATTTAAAAACCTTTTTCTTTCTTTATTTTTTGTGAAATCTTTATTTCGAACATGTAAATATAAAATGAAATAAAACAAAAACAAATCATTAATCTCTAGCAATGAAATTAAATAAAAAATTTAAATAAAAAAAGAGAACATAACTAAATGTACATGTTCGAAAAGGAGTAGGAAGAAGTATACACTTATTTAATCCTACCCCTTTTCCACTACACTATGTAATTCCTTATTAATTTAAAACCTTACAAAACAAATATCAGGCCATCACGCGCCGCGGGGCGCGGAGCGGGCGGTTTTGACGTGAGCGAGGAGTGGGTTTTAAAATGAGTCGGCGCGACATCCGGAGCGAGAGTTCTCCTCCGCTCCAATCCACTCCAGGCCGCTCACAGTGGTTTAACACTGTTGATGTAATATATACATGCAGTACAATGCCAAAGCAACAGATGGCGATGTACAAACATGAAGGCCATTTTCAAGCAATGAGAAGGGTGAACCTGTGATATCCTGTTCAGGCTTTGTCACTCACTCCTGTTAGAAAAAGTATTGACGCCATTGTTGTTGTCGTTAGCTTACATGCTAACGTTAATGGCAGCGACCATAGCATTGTGGCTCGGCTAGCCTATCATCGCTTAATAGAGCTAGTGAATGGAACAACGTTATTTAACATTGCAGAATGGGTACAATTACAATGCGGCTCAATACAAACAATTGTTAAGGGGCCCAGGGGGTGTAGACTGTTGTAGTTTGAGCTAATTTACACCATGCTCAAAAAAAAAAAAATAATCTACGCTCGATTCAAGGTGAGCGGGGAGCGAGCGGAGAGCAACTTGGGGGCGGGGTCAACATGAGCGATTAGCGGAGCGGACCAAGCTTTAAAGAGCGAAGAGCGGATTTCTCGGCCGCGCCGATCCGCTCACGTGGCCACACAAATATATGCAAAACATAAACAAAATATGTAAAACATGAAGAAAATAAAAGAAAAATGTAAACACCTGTGAATGTCAAAACCTTTCTCGAGGTTTCACCCTTCTGCCATTAGGTCCGCATGCGTCTCATTCCTCCAGTGTGCTATAGGCCTGATGGGTAAGAGCGTGCTTGGAGATACGCACATTCCTCCATATTCTCTGATCAAGTTCGTTTTTTTTATAAATCCAGAAGTTTCAGGAGTTGCGTACACATTCTTACCAGAGCTTTATACATCTTTCAAAGAGGTCCTATGGATGGAGAGAAGACAGCCTTTTGACCAGCATCCATCATCCTCGCTTCTCAACCGTGCCGGGATGATAAACAGGCTGCAGCAGTAGATGTATTTTGGTGAACTCATGTACTTTATGTACCCCCCCCCCTTCCCCACACTTCTTCAAGCTTCCTTTATTTCCATCACGTTTTCTGGTTTTCTGTCTCTTTCCATGTCACTTCCTCTTCTCCTCCATCCCCCCCACTCTCTCTCTCTCTCTCTCTCTTTCTTTGATCACAGGAGGATTGTGGGTGATATTCTTGTGGCTTACCCTGCCGACACCTCCCACGCTCCTTATGGTTGCACGCACACACACATGCATGCGTGCGCACACACACATACACACACATTCTTTTATTTATCTTTTTTTTTGTCTTTTTTACTTACTTTTTTATTTTCATTTTTTTAAACAACATACATAGACAACATTCATAGACAATACATTTTAACATATCATCAGTACATAAATATAAAACAAATAGACAAAAATGAGAAAAGAAAAAGTGTGGCATGGGTCCTTCGGTCCATTCTATATTTGCATTATTTATTTACATTTTCATTCATTTCCTTGTATCTGTAAGGGCAACCGAACAACAAAAAGATGCCAGTGAGGGAATAGGTAAGAAGTTCTTTCCAACGCGTGGTGCTTGTTGATAGTAAACCAGGTCCTCTCCTTGAGTGTATTTAACGAGTTTTATTTTCTCTTGCAAGGTGGAAAAGCAAAGCATAACATAAACTCGGTGTTTAAACTGTAACCTAAACAAATAACTAGTGCTGCAAAATAAACCTGAAAAATAACTCAAAACAACTGAAAACAAACAAAACACGCACGGTTGAAAAACTGTGTGGCTTCCCTGTGACGATTCCTCAATTCCCTCCCGCTGCGCACCTGTGACACACATACAAAAAGGCTGTGCCCGAGATCATCTGAGCCCCGCCTCCTATGCCCACTGCCCAGCTAATTAGTCAATAATCTCAAGACACCTTCACAATAACACAGCACCTTCATACAATAAAGCAACCACGGTAAAATCATCAAATTGGCTACAACAGTATCCTTTTCAATCCCCTGTGATGTCGTTCCTTCCCCTCCTATATTCTTCCCACTTTCCCCATTTCCATTCAAACTTTTCTTCTTGCAGCCTCAGCAGATGTGTCATTCTCTCCATTTCCTGTATCCCCTCTACTAACTCTATCCATTGGTCCTTCGTCTGCACTTCTACCTTGTACCACAGCTTAGTTAAAGCTTTTTTGGCTGCCACTATCAATATCTTAATCAAGTATTTGTTTTCCCCTTGGATTCCTTGTGATAGACAGTGTTGGGCAAGTTACTTTTAAAAAGTAACTAGTTACAGTTTCTAGTTACTTCTTCCAAAAAGTAACTAAATTACTTACTCAGTTACAAATTATAAAAGTAACTAGTTACTTCAGAAAGTAACTATTGCCCAGCTCACAGCTCCAGGGTTGTCACCAGCTTGGCTGGCCGTCTGCACTAATACAATTGGCTGTAAAGCACAGGACAGTCAGTACGGTACAGAATAGCACAATTGCCATGCCATCTCAAACATACAAGTTATCCTGACCAGCCGATGGCATGGTGAAAAATATACACCATCAATGCCTTTACCTGCTATTAACCTCAGGGCCATCACGGTCAAGCCAAAGCAGACCTCCTCTAAAGAAGTCCAACAAATAAAATTAGCTTTCCTAAATGTCAGATCACTGAATAATAAAACTTTCTTAGTAAATGATCTGATTAAAGAAAATAACTTGGATTGCATCTGCCTAGTAGAGACATGGCTAAATAATGACACAGCTACATCAATAATGATAGAAGCTTGTCCACCAGACTATAACTTTTTTCAAATACCCAGAAAAAATAAAAGGGGCGGAGGAGTTGCAACAATCTTCTCCTCAAAACTCTTGTTTAGAATCACAGAACTAGGCGAGTTCATGTCAATGGAATATCTTGCCATTGAACTAAAAACAGAATCAACTATTATTGTCACAATATACCGCCCGCCTAGACACTCACCAGTATTTATACAGGAGCTCTCTGAACTGATCTCACTATGTGTTACCGGATATGATAAGGTGATCCTAAATGGAGACCTGAACATCCATTTTAATAAGAAAACAGACTCCAAAACTATGGAACTAAAAAATCTACTGGATAGCTTTGACCTAATACAGCATATAACAAATGCAACTCACCGGCTTGGGAATACACTAGACTTAGTTATAACAACAACTGGGCTAAGCATAACAAATATCTCAATAACTGAATTGCCTCTCTCCGACCATCACTGTATATTTTTTGATACTCAAATAACCCTTACTAAAACAAAAAAAGAAATCATAGTTAAAAAGAGGCTCCTAAACGACAAAGCTGAATCAAAGTTCATTGATCTTATCAGACTACATGAACCTGCACACAATCATGACAGCTCTCTAAATGAAATGGTAGAAAATCTCAATGATGCAATGTCATCTATATTAAATTCTGTCGCCCCATTAAAAACGAAAAAGAAGAAAACTAGAGCCTCGCCCTGGTTAAACTATAATACGGTCAACGAAGAAAAAAGGAAATGTCGTGCAGCGGAGCGAAAATGGAGAAAAACAAAAACCACCATATGCTGTGATATATACAAAGATGCTTTAACTGCTTATAATAAAACCATCCGCTTAGCAAGGAAAGATTACTTCTCTAAAATCATTACAGAAAATGCTGGAAACTCCAGAATCCTATTCTCCACTATTAATGTACTACTCAACACTGCCCCTACACCCCCTCAGTCATCAACGGTTAAGTGTGAAGAACTTGCACTATTCTTTAACAACAAAATAACCTTGATCAGGGCCAGCATTACTCATGATGGAAATAAAGTTGATTGCGGCAAACCGTGCAATGTAACCATGAGAAGTTTCACATGCATCACATTAGATGTACTCTGCAAAACTGTCTCAGAATGTAACTCCTCCACCTCAGACATTGACCCTATACCTACAGCTTTCTTCAAACGGGTATTTAATAGTGTTTCAAGCCCTGTGCTAGATATCATAAACACTTCCCTTAGGACTGGTATTTTCCCGGATGCCTTTAAAACAGCAGTTGTAAAGCCATTACTAAAAAAACCTAACTTGGATAGTAATGAAATGGCAAATTATCGTCCAATATCCAACCTACCATTCATTAGTAAAGTACTTGAAAAGATAGTTTCAGTTCAAATAAATTCCTTTCTTGAAGAAAACAACATCTTAGAAGAGTTTCAGTCAGGATTCAGAAAATATCATAGCACTGAAACTGCCCTCACCAAAATAATCAGTGACCTCAGACTAAACTCTGACGAGAATAAGATCTCCATCCTTATCCTGTTAGATCTCAGTGCAGCATTTGATACAATCGATCACGATATTCTAATCGATCGTCTTGAAAACCATGTCGGTTTCTCAGACCATGTGCTAGGCTGGTTTAAAACATACATCAGAGGGAGGAAATTCTATGTTAAACTAGGAGATCACATGTCTGATATATACGACAACAACTATGGAGTTGCACAAGGGAGTTGCTTAGGTCCTTTACTCTTCTCCCTTTACATGTTACCGCTGGGTGATATCATCAGAGAACATAATGTAGATTTCCATAGCTATGCGGATGATACACAACTGTACATATCTGCTGAACCAAATGATACAGCGATTAGCTCCATTACAGACTGCTTACTGGCAATAAATAAATGGATGAGTAAGAACTTCCTGAAACTAAACGAGAACAAAACTGAAATTCTAATTATCGGCTCCAAAACTAAAAAAGAAACATTAATAAAGAACCTGGGGGGACTAACCCCTTGGATCAAATCTGAGGTCACTAGTCTTGGGGTTGTCATAGATTCAGAACTGAACTTCAATTCTCATATTAGCAAAGTGACGAAAACATCGTTCTTCCATCTCAGAAATATAGCAAAAGTACGACCATTTATTAATCAGAACGATGCTGAGAAGCTAATTCATGCATTCATATCTAGCCGGTTAGACTACTGTAATGCACTTTTCACAGATCTCCCTAAGAAAACCACAGAGAGGCTTCAGCTAATCCAAAACTCTGCAGCCCGACTGCTAACTAAAACCAAAAGGAGAGAGCACATTAGTCCAGTCTTAGCCGCTTTACACTGGCTTCCTGTAACATTTAGAATTGACTTTAAGGTCCTTCTCCTTACATACAAAGTTCTAAATGGACAGGGACCTAGCTACATCGCCAACACTCTAATAAATTACACACCAGCAAGAACACTGCGATCATCAGCTGCTGGACTACTAGAGGCTCCCAGAAGCAGCCAAAAGAGGATCGGTAATGCAGCCTTTATCAACTATGCCCCAAAACTATGGAACAAACTACCCCAAAACATCAGGGAAGCCAACTCGCTAGACATCTTTAAAAGACAGCTTAAAACCTATCTCTTTGCTCAGGCATTTCACTGATAGATATCTGCTACCACCTAGTGGCAAGAGGAAACATCAGGGATATCCTGACACAACTTGTATTTATTCTTACCCTGCCTACTCTTTTACACTGCCTATCAAATTCATGTGTCGGTTATTGCACTTTTTACTTCTTACTGATGACTATTTTTAAACTGAATCATTTTAAACTATTCTTATTATTTGCTATGCTCGCTCATGCCTGTATTTTTTATGTCCGTCGGTTATTGCACTTTTTAATTACTGAATAGAGAGCCTATTAGGATGCTAGATCCTAATGTGAAACACTATGCTTATGGCAGATCAATCAGCATGGATTGTCTGTAAACTTTAATACATGGCAATTTGGTTTGTTAGAACAGACTGCATGCCTGTAGCATTGTAGTAGAAGAACCAGGTTAACTGTGTCCTGGCTGTAGTAGCATTGTAGAACCAGGTTAACTGTGTCCTGGCTGTAGCATTGCTGTAGCATTGTAGTAGAACCAGGTTAACTGTGTCCTGGCTGTAGTAGAACCAGGTTAACTGTGTCCTGGCTGTAGTAGAACCAGGTTAACTGTGTCCTGGCTGTAGCATTGTAGAACCAGGTTAACTGTGTCCTGGCTGTAGCATTGTAGAACCAGGTTAACTGTGTCCTGGCTGTAGTAGAACCAGGTTAACTGTGTCCTGGCTGTAGCATTGTAGAACCAGGTTAACTGTGTCCTGGCTGTAGCATTGTAGAACCAGGTTAACTGTGTCCTGGCTGTAGCATTGTAGAACCAGGTTAACTGTGTCCTGGCTGTAGTAGCCATATCTTACTATGCTCGCTCATGCCTGTATTTTTTATGTCTGTTCTATTTTATAATTTTTATTTTATTTTATTTTTATTTTACTATTTTTAAACTGAATCATTTTAAACTATTTTTACTATTTGTGTTACTGAAAACTGTAAGCGGAGAGCCTATTGGGATGCTAGATCCTAATGTGAAACACTGTGATTCTATCTTTTTATGCTCGCTTATGCCTGTATTTTTTACTGTTGTGCCATATCTTACTATGCTCGCTAAACTATTTTTACTATTTGTGTTACTGAAAACTGTAAGCGGAGAGCCTATTGGGATGCTAGATCCTAATGTGAAACACTGTGATTCTACCTGTCTATCTTTTTATGCCTGTATTTTTTACTGTTGTGAAGCACTTTGAACTGCAACCTCTGTATGAAAAGTGCTATACAAATAAAGTTATTATTATTATTATTATTGGATTCCTTGTGATAGACAGTGTTGGGCAAGTTACTTTTAAAAAGTAACTAGTTACAGTTTCTAGTTACTTCTTCCAAAAAGTAACTAAATTACTTACTCAGTTACAAATTATAAAAGTAACTAGTTACTTCAGAAAGTAACTATTGCCCAGCTCACAGCTCCGGGGTTGTCACCAGCTTGGCTGGCCGTCTGCACTAATACAATTGGCTGTATTAGAGGGTGGGAGAAGCTGGCGGGGTGGGTCCGGGTCGTTGTAAACAGCGACTCCTACAGTTCGGTCGGGCGCCTGCTAAGCGCGGATAGGACTCGAGGGGGATAGTGTGGTCCTCCCACACGCTACGCCCTCTCGATGAGAATCCGCGCTGCCAGGTGAAAAGAAGCGGTGATTGGCTGGACGTGTGTCGGAGGAAGCACGTGGTAGCCTCCACTCTCCCAGATGATCTGACTGTGGGGGGTAAGTGCGCAGCGACCAGGAAGGGACTGGGAATTGGCATACGACTAACATTGGGATGGGAGAAAATCGGAGGAAAATGGAGAAAAAAAAAAAAAAAAAAAAAAAAAAAAAAAGTAACTATTGCTATTCAAGATTTTTTTTTACATAAACAACATACACAAATCTAAACTATTTTAATGTTGCTGTGGGACAAAGTGAGACTAGCCTCCAATCAAATGCCATGCATGTATATATTACAATTACTATGTTTATATAGTGGATCATACAAATACAAACACAATAGATGTTTTGGAACTTTTGATATGTATTGCCCCTCAACAGGCCACAACTGGGCAACATTAAATTATGCTTGTTAAGCACTATACCAAAAATAAATAACAAATATATACTGATTGATTGAACATTTTAATGAACAGATTGCAGAATGGGTACAATACAGTACGGCTCAATACACACAATTGTTAACCCATTCTCTGCCACGCTTATATCCATCGCTGTTTGATCTCTGCCAGCACTGTAAGTCTATGGAGATGTTCACCTTCTTTGCAGGGCTATAACTTTTTTAATTGTATTGCTAAATTGACATTACTATGGCCCATTCAACATCGATTATCTATCGTTCAGGATGTAGGAACGTTTTACTTTTTCATTCACACATTCATACAAAAATACCGTCTAGAGTATAAATATGTTTTTATCGTTTTCTGCAGTATTTCCCAGAACGTGAGATATAGGCACAAATGCATATATTAGATCATCAAATGCAGTTTGATACCGATCGACGCTATATTAAAAATGTCAACTGTACATGGTCCTAAACGGTATGACTGATCATGCGCGGGTGAACGGAGGGGGGGGGGGCGTTTATAATTCCGTGATAGTCGTTAGATGCTTCATGTAGTATGGGTGATATATTGATCAGAGCAGTTTGTATCAAAAATGATAAACAAAAACGCTGAAACTCAGTTTCAGTCAGTCTCCTCGTTGGGCGATGAGAGTGGAGCAAACAGATCCCAGTTATGTGGTGGGGATCGATGCGATCCATTTCCGGTTTGTATATTACTAATACACACCCAATTACACAGATTATTGAGTTATGGCAAAGATCCATATTCACAATGTGTGTATTGAGTCCCGCAACGATAAACGAGAATAGGGACGGAATAGGGAGACGCACCGGGATCACAAGAGATCCACTTCCGGTTGCAACTCACCGATATCAGCCACCAGGTGGCAGTATTGAAGCGTTGCAGAGTTGTGCTGGCTCACACAGCATCCGACAAGGCTCCGTGAGTGAAATATGAATACCATGTGGAAAATATGAAATTATGATCAGAATCACGTCGTACGCCGTTATTGGCAGAATTCGCATGAACTTGAAACCTGTTGTATGACGTTATTGGCGGGGAAAGGGTTAAGGGGATGCAGACCTAATACTTTCGTCTTGTTTACATCAGGGTCCCCCATTTTCAATTCATGACATTTATGACATACACAACATAGAGATATAAGAATCTAATCGAATCATCTAAACTAATCTAATCGTGACATTTAAGACATGCATGACATACAGATATATATATATCTCTGCGCACCAGACTGTGCTGTTAAACCAGGAAGTGCAGCACTGTTGATAAGTGCCCTGCGCTGCAACACAACAAGAGTAAACAAAAGACGCTCATGGACCCGCGGTCTCACGCTGACTGAGTCGCTCGTGTTGTTCGTTGCATTCGTTTTGGATTATTTGGGCTCAAAACGTACACTACACGCACCCGCGGTCTCACGCTGACTGATCGCTTGTGTGGTCGCGCTGTGTGTCAGACTCTGGATGCTTTAGACACCCGCCCACTTCTACCTCTGATTGGCTTACCATGACATTTTACTCAACCTCAGCCAATCGTCAGCATGTATGCTTGTCTTGCGCACTGCCCACTAAACAAGGAAGAACATATTGCCTCTCAGCGCAGAGATGCGTCTATACTTTCCGTAGCCGCATTTCTGGCAGACGCTCTCTGATTGGCCACTGTTGCCCAATCGCGTGACGAGCTGTGTCTTTGCCCATTTCCGCGTCGAACAGCCTGCAAACTACCTGGCGTTCTATCGCCATGCTGTAAGACAAACTCTAACCTTAACCAACTTCGAAAGAGTGCCTAAGCTTAACCGTCGAAAGAACTTGCCGTCACGCTCTAAGACAAACTCTGACCTTAACCAACTTTGAAAGAGTGCCTAAGCTTAACCAGTGTAGAAACAGGCGTCGGCCAATCAGAGAGCGTCTTGCCAGAAATGCGGCTACGGAAAGTATAGACGCCGCAGAGATCTGTCTGATGAAAGAAACAGGTTCATTCATAGTAACGCGCCGCATTTTTTTGCATTAACGGTTAGTAACGCTGTTACTTATAGCGCCGTTATTCCCATCACTGGTTGATAGATTCCCCAGATACAACACTTGGCCTCCCTGGGGTATTTCGTATCCTATTATTTAATTTATTATCCCTCCTATCTCTTCCCAGTAGTGCCTTATCTTCTGACATCCCCAGAATATGTGTGTATGGTTCGCCACTTCCTGTCCACACTCCCTCCAACATGTTTTCTTTGCTGGTGTGTAATTGCCCTGTATTTCTGGTGTTATAAAGTATCTAATTATGTTTTTCCACCCAAACTCCCTCCATATCCTTGATCCTGTGTGGTTGTTTGTTGTGTCTTACATGTGTTATACCATTCCTCCTCTGTTATCTCTATTTCTAACTCTCTCACTTTTCTTTTACATACAATGTTGTATTTCCCTTACTGTCCATTATTGCCTGATATAGTGCTGATATCACCCTTCCCTTCCGTCCTTCGTATGACTTTACCATTATCTTAATTACCCCATTCTGTTTTTTGTCTCTGTCTTGCTTTATTTCCTTGTTATAGTAGTCTCTAATCTGTAAATATCTAAAGTGGTCCCTATTCTCTAGTACCTATCTTTCTTTCAAGTCTTGTAGAGTTTGCATCTCCCCTCCTTCTGTCATTGTACACATTGCTGTTATACCCCCCCGTTCCCATCTCTTGAACTCATGGTCTTCTATCCCTGGTCTGAATTTGTTGTCGTGTGCTATCCATCTCAGTATCTTGGATTCTTTTTCTAGCTTGTATTTCTTTACTATTGTGTTCCATATGTTTATAGTGAATTTAGTAATTGGATCTAGTAGTTGTTCCTGTCTTCTGAACAGCTCCCTATCCCCTATCAGCGTCTGTACTTTGAATCCCTCTCTTTTGGTTTCTATATCTTTCCATTTGGCCTCATAATTCACATTGCACCAGCATGCTCAGCAAGTTCATCTTAATGATTTCGATCCTTGAGCTGAAATCTAGGGGCATTACCGTCCATCTTTCTAGGTCTCTTTTGATTTTCTGATTTATCTGTGTATAGTTTGCATCGTATAACCCCTCCATCCCTCTTGTGATGTTCACCCCTAGGTACTTGATCCTGTCCATGCCCCATTTGATTTTGTATTTTTCTTTGATCTCTATCGTTGGTGTGTAGTTCAGTGCTAATGACTGTGTCTTCGTCACATTAAGTCTATACCCTGAGTAATATCCATATTCTGTCAGTAGATCCATCAGTGTCGGGAAGCTTGTGTCTGGTTGTCTCATATATACTATCACGTCGTCTGCGAACAATCCCAATTTATGTTCTGTCCCCCTTATCTCCACCCCTTTGATGTATTTGGTCTGTCTAATTAGTTGAGCCAGTGGTTTGATGAATACATCGAAGAGCGTCGGCGAAAGACAACAACCCTGTCTGGTAGCTCTCTCTAGTTTAATCCGGTCCGTCAGACTACCATTCACCTTAATCCTAGCCGTCGGTTCTTGATATAATGCCCTAATTGTTTTCATAGCGTTTTTGTCTAATCCAAATTTCTCCAATACCTTATATAGAAATATCCAACTTACACTGTTGAAGGCTTTTTCTGCATCTAGACTAACTAATACTGCACTTCCTCCTTCCTTTTGTATCTCCTCTACTATCTGCACTGCATTCCTTATGTTATCCTGTGTCTGCCTTCCTTTAATGAATCCAGTCTGGTCTTCGTCTATTATATCTGTCATAAATGTCTCAAATCTTTTGGATATTATTGATGTATACATCTTGTAATCTACATTAAGTATGGACACAGGTCTGAAACTTCTACACAGTTCTCTATCTTTCCCTTCTTTTAGAATTGTAGTAATTATGTCTTCTTTCCATGAAGGTGGCATTGTGCCTTTTTCCATTGTGTGTCTGAATGCTGCTTCTAATATGGGGCTCAGTTCCTGCCTAAATGTTTTGTAGAATTCCGAGGGGAATCCGTCGCTACCCGGTGACTTACTACTTTTTGCGCTACTGATCGCATTCCAAACTTCCTGTTCTGTGATCTTAATATTTGCATTTAATATTTCATTCTGTTCCTTCCCTATCGATGGTAGATCTAATTTTTCTAAAAATGTTTCTATCTCCTCTTCTCCTGCCGCTATCGGTTGTGTGTATAGTTTCCTATAATATTCTTCAAATGTCTTCTCTATTTCCGCTGGCTCTCTCAGTATTTTGTTTGTGTTTGTGTCCCTTATTGTGTATATTGTGTTCAGTTTTTGTTGTGTCCTGATTCATCTAGCTAACAGTCTTGTCGCTCTCGGTCCCCCCTTCATAGTATGTCTGGTTCATGTATCTAGCTTTCTTCTCTATTTCTGTCAGCAGTTCTTTGTTTATCTTTCCTCTAACTTCCTTTACCTTTTGGTTCTTTGAGCTTTGGTGTTCTTTTTCTAATTCTTTCAGTTTCTTTATCAAGTTCTGGTATGTCTCTATTCTAGCCTTCTTGAGTAATGCCGTCTTTGCTATAAATTTTCCCCGTATTACTACCTTTAGTGCATCCCATAAAATGTTTGGATCTACCTCCCCATTATCGTTCTCTTCTCTATATCTAATTATGTCTTCCTTCACTTCATTAACCAAACCTTTGTTGTTTAATAGTCCTACATTCAGTCTCCAAACTGTATTTCTCCATCTACTTTTAAGATTTACTGTCAGATATATTGCGCTATGATCTGAAATATCCGTCACCCCTATCCTGCATTCTTCCACCCTGTATCTGTCCCCTGTTGTCATGAGAAAATAGTCTATCCTTGAATATGTTGTGTGTGGGTGTGAATAGTGTGTGTATTCTCTATCTAGTGTGTGCATTGCTCTCCATATGTCTATGATTCCTAATTCTGCCATTTGTATATTCATATATTTGCTAATGTTTGACCTCCATTTCTTTGTGCTTGTTGTGTCTATGTCATAGTTCAGTACTACATTGAAATCACCTGTACAGATCAGGACCCCCCCCCCCCCCTTCCAACGCAATGATATCAAAGATCGTTTCAAATAGATATTTCTCACTGTCTGGTGGAGCATATACATTTACTAGTGTTACCATTTGACCTTCTATTTTCCCCTTGACCAACACATACCTTCCCTCTTTGTCCCTTATTTCCCTGATCGTTTCAAATTTCACTGTGTTCTTAATTAGTATAGCTACTCCTCTTCTAAGGTTCTGTTTAAATGAACTATAGAACAGATTTTCATACACGAATCTCTTCAGCTTTTCATGTTCTTGTGATATTAGATGTGTTTCTTGTAAGAAGATGACCTGCGCCTCCACTTTCTTAAGTTTCATCATCACCTTACTCCTCTTGATCGGATTATTCATACCATTCACATTTAACAACATCATTTTTATACCCTTAACTTGTGTCATATTTCTTTTCCAATTGTTCTCCCGTTCTACCCATAACACATACAATTATATTTGTGGTTGTAGCCTCTGCTATCTCCATCTGATTTACATACATATATACATAATAAACATCAACATCAAAACTAACTCTTTGAACTTCCATGGCATTTGAGGGTCTTACTCGTTCCCCTCTTTTCCCCGCTGGTGGGTGGGGAGTAGTGGCTCTCCTAGTGAGAGGGCTCCCCCTAGTGGCTAAAAGCGCACTATATATGTCCAACTCTTTCTGTGTGCGACCTGCTCCGAGCCCCCGGTCAAAAGCTCTGCATTAGTCACTTTCATGTTCCCGTCTAATTGTGTTATGCGACATGTGTACTCCTGTGTTCCTTTAATGTCCGTCTCAATATCTCTTGAATCCACATGTCCTTTTTTATCACTTTCGGTATAATTATCTCGCATGTGCTCTATCATCTTCTTCCTGCATAACAAGTCTTTTTCATGTTTTCACTTTCTTGTATTGTGTGCGTCATATGTATATCAGTCTAATGTGTCTCGAATCTCTATGCCTTCCTCTAATTTTTGGTTTAATTATCTCGTATGTACTTTACTATCTTCTCACTGCATCAGTCATTCTCCTGTTTACCTTAATCTGTATTGTGTGTGTGTATTGTACTTATCCTCCCTTTGATCACTGTGTCCCCTCTCGTCTCCTCTCCGCCCCCCTTCTCCGTGTCCTTGCGTCCTTCTTCTCAGTTGATTTACTTTGAATCGATTCAGATCTCTTTCACCTTACCGTTCTCCTCACCTCCTCTCCGTCCCTTGACTCTGGTCCATCTCCTCGCCCTCTCCAACCTCTGCATCAGCGTCGGTCTCTCGTCTTCTCCTCCCGGCACCTTCCATCCTCTCTGGTTCATGTCCCTTGCCGCCTCCCGCACGTCGCCGTACACCTTTACGCCTTCATTCCAATGGACCTTCAGCGTGGTCATTGGCGATTGAAATCTGATTCCTCCTTCCTTCAGAGTTTTATTTATCTGAACGTAGCTCCGACGCTTTACCGCCACCTCTGTTGCATAATCATGGTCGAAGGTTACTCTCTGTCCCTCCACCTCCACCTTCTTCTGCCAGGCTGCTCTAAGAATGTTCTCTTTGACCTCGAATTCCAAGAAGTTGACTATAACTGCTCTCGGTGGCTTGTCCACCCGCGGCTTCGGCGCCAGTGTCCTGTGTGCTCTTTGAATCCCTGTCTTGTCGAGGGCTGTCATCTTTAATTCTCTTCGAATTAGGCTGTCCACAAATTTGACCATGGAATCTCCTTCCATCCCCTCTTTCAGTCCCCATATTCGTATGTTGTTTTACCTCGACCTCCCCTCCAAGTCCATTAACTTTTCTCTCAACATGTTCTGTTGTTCGAGCGTCGCCTTTAGAATATCATGCATTTCTGTATTCCATTCTTCCATTTCAGCCGTCCTTTCTTCCAACATCTTTATGTCTTTCTCTTGTTCCTGTATTTTTCCATCCATTGTCTCGAGTCCTTTATCCATTTCCCCTCTGAGCTCGTCCTGTCCCCTCTTCAACTCTTCCCTTAATCCATCAATGCTGTCTTGAATATTTTGCGTGCTCGCCTGGCTAGCCATTGCGTTAGCTTGTATGCTTTTTTGTAGCTCTTGTTGACTAGTCAGTGTGCTAGCTTGCATGTTCCGCGTGTTAGCTTGTACGCTAGCTTGTATGCTATCTTGTATAGCTTGGATAGCCTTTGCGTTAGCTTACATATTAGCGTGTAGCTCTTGGTTAGCCTTAGCTTGGCTAAGCCTTTTGGTTACTCACCGCGCTAGCTTGCATGCTAGTTCGTAGCTCTTGGTTAGCAGCATGTATGCTGGCCAGTATGTTCGCTTGTATCCTCGCTAACCAGGCGGGCTCCGCGGGCTCCCCATCCCTGTCTACCTGCGTCACACTTGCCTGAGCTACTTCTTCCGTCATTTCCTCGTGTCGAGATCTTTCCTCCGGTGTTTGTACGTCTTCTGGGGTCCTCTTTCTCTCGCTCTTTCTCGTGGACATCCTTCCTTTTCTCTTATATCTTTGAATTGTCACCTTTTATTTTGTTTTAGACAGTTTTACTTCCCTTTTTCGATATTATTTGACCGGGAGCTCTTTCAATGGTCGACTATCCACCCATCTCAAAACCGTAATAATAATAATAATAATGCATTCTATTTATAAGGCGCCTTTCAAGGCACACAAGGTCGCCGTACAACAATTTAAAAACAGTTAAATTCATAATCACAGTTCATTAAAATTAAAATTAAAATATATAAAAACAGACAAAAATTAAAATCAGACATACGCCTCCCTAAAAAGGTGGGTTTTGAGGTGGGTTTTAAAAGAAATGATGGAGTCAATGTTCCTGATGTCGGGGGGGAGGGAGTTCCAGAGGCGGGGGGCAGAGCAGCTGAAGGCTCTTGACCCCATGGTGGACAGACGGGCTGGGGGGATGGTCAGGTTGATGGAGGAGGCAGACCTGAGGGACCGGGTGGGAATGTTAATATGAAGGAGGTCGGACAGGTATGGAGGGGCGAGGTTGTGTATGGCCTTGTATGTATGGAGGAGGATCTTGTAGACTATGCAGAGTTTAATGGGAAGCCAGTGTAGTTGGCGTAGGACGGGGGTGATGTGACTGATGACAGGGGTTCTGGTGATTATACGGGCAGCAGCGTTCTGGACCAGTTGGAGCTTATGGAGGAGTTTGTGGGGAAGACCAAAGAGAAGGGAGTTGCAGTAATCTAAGCGGGAAGTGACGAGGGCGTGGACCAGGATTGCGGCGCTGTTGGGAGTGAGTGAAGGGCGGAGGCGGTTGATGTTGCGAAGGTGGAAGTAGGCGGACCGGATGATGTTATTAATGTGGGAATGGAATGATAGGGTGCTGTCGAGGACGACACCCAGACTCTTGACCTGGGGGGAAGGGGAAACCAAGGAGTTGACTATGGTGAGGGTGAAACTGGGGTGCTTGGTGAGTGTGGACTTGGAGCCAATGAGGACTACCTCTGTTTTGCCACTGTTTAATTTCAGGAAATTTGAGGTGAACCAGGATTTGATTTCCTGTAGACAGGCACAGAGGGAAGAGGGAGGGAGGGTGGAAGTGGGTTTGGAGGAAACATAGAGCTGGGTGTCGTCTGCGTAACAGTGGAAATTGATGCTGTGTTTACGGAGAATCCGACCGAGTGGGAGGAGGTAGATAATGAAGAGGATAGGGCCAAGGACAGAGCCCTGGGGAACACCGGAGGAGAGGGGGGATGGATGGGATGTGAATGATTTTAGCTGAATGAACTGAGTACGGCCAGAGAGATATGAGTGGAACCAGTCTAGGGATGTGTGGGAGATTCCAATGGAGGCTAGTAAGTCCCTCTTTTATTTATCTTACCTGTGCATGTGTGTATTGTTCGGTTATATAACGTTAACCTCGAGCTAGGCTAACGTTACGTTAGCTACGAGCTAACTAACTTTAGCCGCGAGCTAGCGAGCTAACTAATGTTAGCCGCAAGCTAACTGTGGAAACGCTCACAGCGAAGTGACTCCACGACACCAGTTCCATTAGTGGGGCCAGGGGGGTATATTGACAAGGCTTGACAACAGAGGTTACAATATAACTGTTTGTGTTCAACAACGAGCCAGGAGACTAGATCGTGTGTATCAACTGTGCGTCTGTATTGCCAACCCATAACATCCTGGTCCCTGCTGCTGGGACGTACCAACTCCACACACCACTGGGGAGGGGGTTATATTCCCCATCTCCTTTTTTTTTTTTTTTTTTTGATAACAACAGTTACAACATTCCTTAGTGCAAATTATTATTAATACAAGAAACCCCATAAACGTCCTTATTTAAAACCCTAATCATCTTTTCTGTGACTTTTACTTTTTGATAAGAAAGTCTAGTGCTGGTTGAGCATTATGCATACTTTATCTATAATGTGGCCACAAAAAATGGAAAGGTTTCATTATTTTGTTTGTTTGCACTAACTTAATACTTTAACAAATGTTGCCTATATTTTTCAGTCAGTTCGGTCTTTGTGTGCCAAACATTATTAAAGGTAAACTTTTTTTTTTACCAAATAAATGAGAAGCATGTTTGTTGTGAAGGATCAGATTAAACCGAATATATATATTTATTTATGGATATATATTTAATAGTATTTGTATATCGTTTGATATCCCCTGTATATTCCTTGTACAATATGCACTGAATATCCCTTTAGTCTACTAAACAGCCCATAATAGTTTCATTCTACCATTGGACGAGAACCTGGCGCCAGCAGCCATACCCCTAGGTTCAAGTTCAATCGTGCCGACCAACATGTCGTGGCAAGCCCGGTTCCGCGTAGGAATACGTCTGGCGAAATACGAATGGTACTATTTGTTCACAGCGCATATAAATATGGCGCAAGTAAAGTAGAACTTTCTTTTAGTCCATTAGTTCTTTACCCTCCAACCTAGTAACAGACGCGAAGCCTCACCCACGACGCACGTGTGGTGCAGTAAGGCCTACTTGGCCTCAGAATAGGCATTGAGATATCGTGTGGATTAATAGTTGAATTGTCATAGTTTGGCACTATACCGTCGAGTTGGACGTATTTCTATTAAGCTAATAATAGTCTATTATGTATGGTGCATCGTTCGGTTAGAGTTATAAAGTGAGCAGCACCCCCATCGTTCCTGACGTTATCTGGAGTCTTAACCAGGCTGGGCAGACCACTTGTGGTGCTTGCATCCGAGGAGCTCCGGGCCAGGACGAGTGGACCTGTACATTGGATTACTTTACCCGGACGACGGCGAGCCTTCCACGGCTTGGATTATCTACATGCTTTGGGTGCTTTGATTATTCCATGGATAACGGCCAACACTGCTGAGTGTTGGAACTACCCCCCGGAGAGGAGTCCAGGTGAGACGGCGCTCTACCCCGAGTGAGGTCGCCTCACGTCTCTTCGTCTGTGGACCGGCAGCTACCGTCCACCAGAGGGTCCAGCTGTATTCATCTGCGGACCGAGGTTCTGTGGGCATCGTGTTCAGGACTCTGAATTCTCCCAAGAAATCGTCGGCCAGATGGGATACCGCCAGCGGCTCTTCTAACCCCCCCTCCTACTGTCTTACAACCAGCGGGACCGCCCCCCCCTTAGTGTATCCAACTATAATCATTTAAGTACCATCGCTATAGTTCCCTAAAGAACCGGGTTGTATACTTACTCCCTGCGTAACCAGAGATTGGACATTCAATGTTGATTTACCTACGAATACTCATTTGCCATACAAGTGCATTTCAAATCATAAATGTCATCAAGTGAACGTTGTATATACCCTTTGCTATATAAAATATTCGATTTGTACATTTGTGTGGACTTCGTTTCATCAGGTGGGAAAGTGTTCATCATATCTATATCATGTACTGGATGGCCAGAAGTTAAAGTACAAGAGGTAGTGGTTTAATAATACCATACTTATCAATACAGTCAGGGAATTGTACCCCTCAGTTACAATGTTTAAATCAGTAATGCCTCCCTTCTTGCTGTACCAAAATCTCTCCTAGCTCTAACCGTCACTGTCAAAATAATGTGCCTGATGTCAAATTGCCTCATTCTTTCAGTTTTTGCATGACTATGTCCTTGAGAATAACTGAAAAGTTGGATTATTTTTAGGCTATATATCTTATGTTGATGTATGGTATTTTTGGAGTGTTAAATGTTTTTTAAATAAAAAACAACATAAACCGAACTGAACCGAAAACCGTAAACCTAAAACCGTGATACGAACCGAACCATCGATTTTGTGAACCGTTCCACCCCTAGTGCAGTGGTTCCCAAAGTCGGGGTCGCGACTCAAAGGTGGGCCGCGAGCAGCCACGGGAGGGCCGCGAGATGATTAAAAAAAGAAAAAAAAAGAAAAAAAAAATTGTCAGGCCACTGAACTTAGAAGCAGGCCAGGACAGTGTTTCTAGTTGAATTCTAAAATTCTATTCTATTGTATTCTAAAATGTGACTATATGGTTTTATATTAACTTAATAAATAAACAAAAACGAAAAATCTACTTATTTCAACGAACATTTCAAACTAAATAACAGATTATGCACATAAAACGCTGAAAACAACCGAAGCAACAATAGTATTTTAATGAGGCTATTATTATTATCATCATTATTATTTTGCAACAAGTTAGCCCTCTCATAAATAGCACATATAAATGAATAACTAACTTGAACTAACTAAGGATTGAAGTGATATTTGGCTTAAAAAATCGGTCGCCTGGCAAAAAAAAAACAAAAAAAAAGCCTGACGATGTGCATTGGGCCGCGGCGCTCTGACGCCTTATTTTCTGGGTCCCGGCCTGAAAAGTTTGGGAACCCCTGCCCTAGTGGATAGGGTAAAAACATTTAAATTCCTCTGTACCCACATCAGCGAGGACCTCACCTGGGCTCACAACACCCAAAATATAATTTAAAAATCCCACCAACGACTGTACTTCCTAAGAAGGCTGAGAAAATTTGGCATGCCACCCACCGTATAGAAGTACGGTTTAGAGTGTCCTTACCAGCTCAATCACGGGGTCTGGTATGTAAACTGCACTGCTAAGGAGAGGAAGGCACTCGAGCGAGTGATTAAAACTGCTCAGTACATCTCTGGCGCAGCCTTCCCCTCACTTACTTACTTACTTACTTACTTACTTACTTACTTACTTACTTATCCTCTTCGTCCCGGTTGGGGCATAAGGCCGCAATCATACACTGCCACTGAATCCTGTCTCGTGCTTTGGCCTGCGCTTCGTCCCAGGAAAGACCCATCTCCTTCACTGTCCTTCGCCAGGTGTTCTTTGGTCTACCCCTCTTTCTCTTCCCCTCACTACAGGACATTTACTCTACCAGGGCCACCAAGAGAGCACACAACATAATTAAGAGCACACACCCCCAACACAGACTCTTCAACCTCCTGCCATCAGGCAGGTGATATAGGAGTCTGAAAGCCAGAACTACGAGACTGACAAACAGTTTCTACCCACAGGCCATCAGGCTCTTGAATGCCTAGCCACACACCTTCTTTTTATACATGTTTTTTTATACATAATCAGATTGTTTTTTAGTAATACTGTGCACGAGCATTACACTAGAGGTTCCAGTAGTGGGCAGCTTGAATTACCAGGTTCTAGAACCAGCGCTTTGGGGAGATCTTTTATTTTTAGAGCATTAACTCTTTGGAATGGCCTGCCTCGGAACCTCTGCTGCATTTACAGTAGATTCACTTTTAAAAATAATCTTAAATCGTTTTTAAATTGTTTTTAACACTGTAAAGTATTTTTTTGTTTTACACTAATGTAATTTTAGCTATCTTAATTGTTACAGTAGTTTCATTATGCATTGTGTGTACTGACTTTTAATAATTTTGTTTTTGCAATAGTGATTGTTTTTGTATGTTTTTTGTGTGTGGACCCCAGGAAGACTAGCTGGTTGCTATCGCACC